>NW_024082742.1:96737-101267 GCF_003009895.1 Hyaena hyaena | reverse complement strand
TACCATGCAGGGGATGATCACTGGGTGTTATATGGAAACCAATTTGACAATAAACTATTTGTAAAAAATAATAATATAAATAATAATACCATGCCATGACAAAGTAGCAATCATACAAACAAGTCAAGGTTGCTTCAGATATTTTTTTTGAGGTAAGAGAGAGGGAGGGGCAGAAAGAGAGGGAGAGAGAGAACCTCAAGCAGGCTCCATGCTGTCAGCATGCCACAACCGTGAAATCACCATCTAAGCCCAAGTTTACTGACTTAACCGACTGAGCCACTCGGGCGTCCCTGCTTCCACGTTTCTAAATGAATCAGTTTCATCCACCATGTCAGCTGCATAAATGAGAATACTCAGAACTATGTCCTCTGAGAGAGGAAAGTATTTGACAAACTACAGCATCCACTCACAATAAAAACTCTTGGAGAGCTTGGATAGGCTTCCTCAGTCTTATAAAGAGAAACCCACAGCTAATGTCATACTTCATGGTGAAAAGATGAATGATTCTCCCTTAGATCTGAAAAGAGCCAAGGATATCCACTCTATTCAACATTTTACTTGAAACTTTAACAACTTCAATAAGACTAAAAATACAGAAAGGTGTGCAAATGTGAAAGGAAAACAAATGTCTGTATTGATATACAATATACGTACCTCTGAGGAAAAAAATAAAAGGAATCTACCCCCAAATCAGCCATAATTTACTAAGTGACTTTAGAAAGATCACAGGTCAATATACAAAACATGAATCTATTTCTATATACTAGCAATGTCTAAATAGAATCCAGTATTAAAGTAAGGGACACCTAGGTGGTTCAGTCCATTTAGCATCCGACTCTTGGTTTCAACCCAGGTCATGATCTCATGGTTTGTGAGTTTGGGCCCTGCATCAGGGTCTGTGCTGATGGTGTAGAGGATTTTTGGGATCCTCTCTCTCTCTCTCTCTCTCTCTCTCTCCCTCTCTTTCCCTCCTCTACTCACTTCCCTCCCTCAAAATAAATAAATAAACTTTTAAAAACTATATAAAGTAAAAACACAATTTCCAATATCCCCCCCAAAAGATTAAATATTTAGGTATAAATCTAACAAAACTTGTAAATGGATCTATGCTCTAGATAAAATAAGCCAAAGGAGACATAAATAAATGGAGACAGATTGCAAGGTGTGTCATAGGAAAGATTTCAGTTCTCCGCAAACTGATCTGCAGAATTAACAGAATGTCAATCAGAGTCTTAGCAAACTTTTTTGTAGATCTGGGCAAATTGAATTTTAAATTTATATGGACAAAGGAACTGAAGCATCCAAAGCAGTGCTGAAAACCAAGTTGGAGGGATCACCTACACATTCTTAAGTATTAATATAATTACAGTAATAAACACAGTGTGATCCAGGCAAAGGAATAGATAATGGGACAGAACTGAGTTCTATGTGGAAGATCATCCACACACATACGGCCAATAGGGTTTTGATGGAGGCACAACCAGCCTCAAAAACTTGACAGCACCGTCTATTACTGATATTAGCATCTGTGCCCCCTAATAGCCTCTATCCAAAGAAAAATTAAATTTCCCATATTTTTATGATAGGAAGTAGGTTCGCAACTTGGAGTCACGTGCCCTTGAAGTTAGGCTCCCCCTGTCCCACAGAAACGAGGTGATGGGGCGCTACCCTCCCAAATGACGACATTTCAAAGCCATGGTTCCCAGGTCCTTGAGGGAATGTGTCTGGGTAATCGCGCTGGCAACAGGTCAGTTTAGCTTATAAAGTCTTACATACATTTCAAAGAGAAGCAGAGAAAGAATTCATAATCTCAAATTCTCTGAGGAAAGGGAGGGAGGAGATCTTTATCTTTCTTGCAGTAGGGAAATGACTTTTTTTAAAAAGAGAGAGAGACTGAGCACTTGCATGAGCGGTGGTGGGGCAGAGAGGGAGGGAAGAAGAAAGAATCCCAAGCAGGCTCCGAGCCGTCAGCACAGAGCCCAATGGTGGAGCTCGATGCCACAAACTGTGAGATCATGACCTGAGCCAAAATCAAGAGTAGGGCACTTAAGTGATTTTTTTTAACTTCAATTTAGATTTGTATTTACCCTGCACCTCTCGTTGTTCCCTGGCCAGCTGGCTGCAGGTGGGCTTCCCCCACAGCAAGGCCATACAGAGGGGGGCAGGGAGTTCTTCCCACCACCTCCTCAACTCTCTGGGGGTAGGTTCCAGATTCCTCTATGCCCCAGTGATCCTGGCACCCACACACTCTTCTGGGGGCCTCTCTGTCCCTAACTCGTGTTCTTAATCCTGCCACACCTGTGGGAGTGGTCTGCAGGAGTGGCCCATCGGCCGTACCCAGGTACATTTGTTCACTTGCCGAGAAACCCAGCTGCCCATGTGCTCTGGCTGCGATGTCCAAAAAGTGTGACTAGAAATAGTGTCTTACCAAACACATTGAAAAAGTGTTCAATACTTCACCATTAGGAATGTTGTTTTATGTCAAATATATCTCAATTTTTATTTTTTTTATTAAAAATTTTTAACATATTTATTTTTGAGAGATGGAGAGAGTCAGAGTGCGTGCGAGAGAGGGGCAGAGAGAGAGAGAAGGAAACAGAATTGGAAGCAGGTTCCATTGAGCTGCCAGCACAAAGCTCAATGCGGGGCTTTAATCCATGAACCGTGAGATCATGACCTGAGCTGAAGTCAGACGCTTAACCAACTGAGCCACCCAGGTGCCCCAATATATCTCAATTTTTAAAAGAAGAGTAGTATTAGAGTCAGGCCTCCATGTATGCCTTTTCTCAAAGGAAGTTAGCTTCTAGTCACATTTGCTATGGATTTTAGTCATAAATGCATCTTGTGTTTTATCAAAAAAAATTCTTCTGCATCTACTAACTTTTCTTTTTCTCTCTTTGCATGTTAACATGGTGAACAACATTGATTTTTAAATGTTAAACTATCCCTTTGCCCATAAAAAAATCCTATTTGGTCATGTTGTATTTTCTTTTTCGTATGTTGACTGATTTGCTATTTAACACATTACTTTGTTTTTCCCTTATTGTTTATGAGACGCGATTAGTCTGTAATTATTCTTCCTCAGAAGAGTTAATTAATTCTTACTCTTAATTAATTAATTAACACTCTCCTCAGATTTTCAACATTAAGCTTGCAGTATTGTTCTGGAGCAAACTGGGCAGTGTTCCTCGTATGGCCGTGCGAGATCAGTATTATTTCTTAAAGAATTGGAGGAATGTGCCAGTAAAACTGAGATGAAGTGTTGTTTCCCCTTTTTTGATGTTAAAAATTATACTGGTGGATTAAATTTCTTTAGAAGACACTGCACCCTTCGTGTTTTCTGTTGCTTCCTTGCCAGTTTTCCTAAGTTTCATGAACTTTTATGTCTGTTTTATTTAATTCTTCCAATTTATTTCTGTAAGTTTACTTAGGCTATGTCTTTATTACTGTTTTATTATCTATCTGTAGGACCTTTCCTGGTGTCCGCTTCCCCTTCGGTGGAATTTCTGCCTTCTTTATTTTCCCCTCTGTCACACTAGGTATGTATTAATCTTATTAAGCTTTCCACAAATTAAACTCCAAGCATTATTTCTGCTTTTGTATGTATTTTTCCTGTCTTATTGCTTTTTAAAACATTTTTAGGTATAATAAACACATATGTATGTGTACATGTGTGCACACATTATCATGTGCAAAGTGTACTAATCTTTAAGTCATGGAAGTACATGCTTGTGACCACAGCACATATCAGCATCTAGAATTTTGCCCTCACCACAGCATAGCACCTCACCACTCACCCCTCATCACCCGCTTTCTAAGGATGACTTTATTCCAGCTCCCATAATGATTAGAACCCCCTCTTCTTCAGCCTCATATAAATGAAATGTGTACTTTTTACTTATATGTCTTTGATTTCATTCAAAAGACGCATCTGTATTGTTGCGTATATGGTTTGTTCTTTTTTATTTTTTTGCTGTTTTATTTATTTCTGAGAAAGAGACAGCGTGAGCAGGGGAGGGTCAGAGAGAGGGAGATACAGGATCTGAAGCAGGCTCCAGGCTCTGAGCTGGCAGCACAGAGCCCGACGCAGAGCTCGAACCCACGAACCGTGAGATCATGACCTGAGCCGAAGTCGGACGCTTAGCCGACTGAGCCACCCAGGCGCCCCAGTTCTTTTTTTAATTAGTGTGTGATATTAAATTTTAAGGATATATAACAGTTTACTTATCTATCCTCAAATTGGCGTATAAACCGCATTACTCCCAGTGTAGAGCTGGTGTCGCTTAAACCTCTGTGGTCGGCACAGTGATGGCCCCAGAGCTGTGAGTATGTGACCATGCATGGGGAAAGGGACTTTTCAGACACAGTTAAGACTCTTGAGATGAAGAGATTGTCCTGACTTGCCCTGGGTCCTGCATAATCACAAAAGTCACCGTAAGAAGGAGGCAGGAGAGTCAGTTAAATAGGAGACGTGACAGCGGAATCAGAGGTCTGTGCTACAATTGTCAAAAGAGCGCTGCAAGCCACGTG
>NW_024082742.1:59102-93269 GCF_003009895.1 Hyaena hyaena | reverse complement strand
TGACTTGCCCTGGGTCCAGCATAATCACAAAAGTCACCGTAAGAAGGAGGCAGGAGAGTCAGTTAAATAGGAGACGTGACAGCGGAATCAGAGGTCTGTGCTACAATTGTCAAAAGAGCGCTGCAAGCCACGTGATACAGGCAGCCCCTCCCTCGAGTGCCTCCCAGAGGAACAAGGCTCAGCCAACATCTTCACTCAGCCCCACAGCACCAGGCTTCAGACCATAAGGGAAGAGATTTGTGCATTCTGAGACTCTATATTTGTGGTCATTTGTTTCAGCAGCCACTGAAAACTCATACAGCTGGTATAGACTTCTTGGCAATATCTTTGCTGAAGAAATGCACCCATTCTCTTGGGTAAATAACGGCATTGGAGTTGCTGAGGCACAAGTGAGGCATGCGCTGCACTTGTCAGAGACTGCCAAGCATCCTTCACGGGTGTTTGAGCCGACCGACCTGGCCCAGCCATCCTGAGGTTGACTTGCTTCACGTCCTCACTCTCCTGACCAAGCCAGCCTCGCTCAGCTCACCATTCTTTAGTGACAGATCAGTGTGGTTCCATTTGCAATTCCCATGTGGATAATGATGCCCAGAGCCTCTTCACGCTTTTATTGGCCATTTGGATAGTCTAATTTTTAGGTGCTTTTTGAAGTTTTTTGTCCATTTCTATTGGTTTGCTTGTCCTTTTTTGTTAATTTATAGTCTTTAAGATATATATTATGGAAAGAGTTCTTTTTATGGCTATATATTAAATTTAAATATGCATGTAAATTGCATGTAAATGTAAATTATTTTCTCAGCCTGTGGATTGCTTATTTTCCCCTTCTTGGTTTCTTCTAAAGCTTCCTGTTGAAGAAGTTCAATTTTATATCTTTTTTTAGTTCTTCCTTTGAATGAAATGTTTACATATCCCAAGTTCATGATAATATTCTCCTGAAGGACAAATACCATATGTTTACACATATAGGAGGATTAGGAGGAACTTAATGAAGGACCATGGGGAAGAAGAAGGGGGGAAATGGTGGGGGAGAGGGAGGGAGGCAAACCATGAGAGACTCTTGAAAGCTGAGAATAAACTGAGGGCAGATGGGGTGGGAGGAGGGGAAGGGGTGTGAGGGACATGGAGGAGGGCACTTGTGGGGATGAGCACTGGGTGTTACATGGAAACCAACTTGACAGTAAACTATTTAAAATTTAAAAAAAAGAAAATATTCTCCTGTTCTCTTCTTTTTTTAAAAATTTTTTTTTATGTTTTATTTATTTCTAGGAGAGAGAGAGAGACAGCGTGAGCAGGGGAGGGTCAGAGAGAGAGGGAGTCACAGACCGAAAGAGGCTCCAGGCTCCGAGCTGGCAGTCAGCACAGAGCCCGACGCGGGGCTCAAACCCACGAACCGCGAGATCATGACCGAAGCGAAAGTCGGACGCTTAACCGACTAAGCCACCCAGGCGCCCCTCTCCTGTTCTCTTCTGCAAGTTTTATTTTTATCTTTTATATTTAGGTGGGCGACACTTCTCTAATTGTTACATCATAAAGTCCAGATCAACGTTGCTTCCATTCGGAGGGCGCAGACTCGCTCCCCGTGCTGTCCCCACAGAATCATGTGGGCACTGCTGTCGTGAAGGGCTGACTGTGCACACTTTGTGGTAACACCGTGTGGTCCTAATCGTTATGGATTGGGGCGAATCTTCATCTCTGGCAGTGGATTACTTCAAATTTGTTCTCCTTCAAATGTTTTGCTATTCTAGCTCCTTTGAATTTTCACAATCTTAGAAGTGGCTTGTCAATTTTCAAAACCTGCTGTGATTTTTATTGGGTCTGAACTGGAACTTGAGTGTTATCCAGGAAGAACTGGCATCTTGAGTACACTGAATTTTCTAACCCATAAACCGACTGTATGGCCTGTCTTTTCTTTTATTCAGACTCTCTGAGGACTGCTTTGTAATTTTCAGCATAAGCACCTTGCACCTTTTATAAATATCTACCATGGTATTTCATGGTTATTGCTGTTTTCTTTTTTTTTTTCTGCCTGTAGTTTTTTTTATTTTTTTATTTTTACCATTATTATAAATATTTTTATTTTTTTATTTTATTTTTTTACAAATAGTTTATTATCATATTAGTTTCCACATAGCACCCAGTGCTCATCCCCACAAGTGTCCTCCTCCATGCCCATCCACCCTCCCCCCCACACCCATCAGTCCTCAGTTTTTGTCAGGATTTTTCTTCCCAGACTCATTTTCCATGTGTTCGGTGCTTGTATGCCAAAGTGCCCTTGGTTTGATTACTTACTTAGATTTCTTCATAGATTCTGCAAGACTCCGCACACACAATCATGTAACCTCTGAACAGACACGGTTCTACGTTTCTTCCCTGCAGGGGAGCCCCAGCAAGGGCAGGGCTGTGGGTGACGGTGAGCAGCTGTGGGTGGAACAGCACCTCAGCCATGGTGGCTCCCACGGAAACATCCCCAGCAGCCATGATTCCTGTCCCCAAGCTGCGCCATGGGCCCTGGCCAGAGCTTGGGGCGGACATTTGTGTCCCTTCTCAGGGAGGTTCTCATTCCCAAGCGCCGTGGGCCTAGGGGTGTTCTGTCCATCTCTTAGAATCTTCCGTTAGACACCACCCGTCCTGCATCAGAACTCCTCAGCACCCAGCACCGGAAACAGCCTGCCCAGGAAATGAAGGTCGGCCCCCAGGAGGAAGCTGGCCGTGCATCTGAGAATGGTGGCTTCTGATTCGCCACATCAGCCCTGCTACACCTGCGGTGGCCCCGACTAAGCAGGGTCTCCTGTGCAGACCAGCCTGGTTCCTGGCGATGAGCAGGTGCCCTGGCAGAACCACAATTCTGGAGATGAACAGCTCACATAGGAAAGTTTCTTCTCTCTCTGGGCCACAGCCAGACCTTAAAGTGTGTTAGGAAAAGTCCCAGTGAAGAAGTTTGTGAGGGCACCGAGTTTGCCACTTATAGGAAAACAGCCTCCCAGCCTGCAGGCCTTTCTCTGCGATGAGGTCACACTGGCCGTCTCGCCACGGAGGCTGCGGACGACCCAGCCCTGGCCGTCAGCACAGACGGCATGAGGACCTACCTTCCTATCTACCATCGGAGCCCTTCATTTCTGGCCCTGCAGGTGCTCCCGTGGTGGTGCTGGGGGGCCGCTGGAGGTCAGTCCCCAACAGCGGGGTCTCCAGCCTCGGGCGCTATGAACCCTCCCAGCGATCCCAGTGGCGACTGCCTTAGGTCTGAGGAACCTGCCCCTGGATGGAGTTCCCGGGTCATGCCTGTGTGTTCCATGTAGAAGCACACCTCTCCAGACCAGGGATAAAGGCCTAACTGCAAATGGTACAAGAGCTGAGAGCCACAGCTCACTTAGCCTGGCCCGCTGCACCCCACCATCTGGCTGCAGCACACACCCAGGCCTCTGTCCTTGTCTGTAGTTCCTCAGGGATGAGAACCCTGACTTGCTCTTCTTCCACTTGCAAGCTTCCTGGGGCTGGGGTGGCTGCGTCTCAGTCACAAGGGCCCAGGTGTGATCCCAGGGAATGGTTGCATCTGTCTTATTGGCTGATACATCCTGGTACCTGTAGGGATGCTGCTGCATAGCTGGCCCTCAGCGCTTGTTGAATGACTGAGTGAATGAATGAATGGGATCCAGTCAAATTAAATGGTCATACAGATTCTGTTATTAATGGAAGATCCGGGGAATCCGGGGCGTTTAGTTGGTTAAGGGTCCAGCTTCGGCTCAGGTCATAATCTCGTGGTCCTTGAGTTCAAGCCCCATGTTGGGCTGTGTGCTGACAGCTCGGATCCTGGAGCTGCTTCAGATTCTGTGTCTCCCTCTCTCTCTGCCCCTCCCCTGCTTGTTCTGTGTGTGTGTGTGTGTGTGTGTGTGTGTGTGTGCGTGTGTATCTCCAAATAAATAAACTTTAAATTTTAAAAACACTAAAATAAAAAGAAGTGTTGTGTGGGAGGTGCATTAATCAGGACCCCTGGCCCACATGTGGCTGGGACACACACCCCTTCCCAAGCTCACAGCAGCGGCGTGAGCTACACTCCAAGCAAGACAATATTAGAAATAAAAGCAAAATCACCTCAGAAGCTCACAAGAACGCAGCAACTGACCGGCAACTGCTCTGACAACCTCCGTTTGTGTCGCTTCAGCGCACAGGACAGCAATGACGGTGGCGCAATGAGGTGAGCTCCATGATGGGCTCCAACTTGCATGTCAGGAAGAGAACACGTTTTCTTCTCAGTTAAAAATCGAATTGGATTGAGCGTTGGGCAAGATGGCGGAGAAGGAGGGAGCACCGCACATTTCGCCTGCACCCATCTCTCAAACAGAGAAGGCCTGGAGTCGTAGGACACCGAGCCACAGGAGTTTGGGAAGAGAAAGAGACAGAGCACACTGGGAAGGACACCTCACAAGTGCGTGAGTGCGAACTGGGACCAGAGACACGGAGGGAGGGAGGGCACCCGGCTCGCGTGCAGCTGCGGTGAGAGATTAACCTGCGGGTGGTGGCGAGCTGCCGGGAGTCCAGGGCAAGGAAAGAAAAGCTGAGACTGCTCACAGAACCGTCCCTGGAGAGGAGAAGAACCTCGGCCTGGAAGGAGTGTTTTTAGCTCTGGCTGGGGTGCTGCCTTTAAACGAGCTGCCCTGGTCCCAGAGGCGCGGGAAAAACCGAACTGCCGCGCGCCCGGCACCATCATGGCGGCGGCGGCCGGTGAACTGCCAGCAACGCCTGAGGGGGCGGTCCCGGCGCGGGGTGAGCGACAGTGGCGCGCGCGACATCGGCCACTGCAGCGGCGGTGACGTGGCGCGGCGCCCGGTGAAGCGGCGGCTGCATGCGAGGAAGCTGCCTGCGGAAGCGGCGCAGCAGGTAGGGCGGTTGCGCCCGGTGAGGCGACGCGGACTCTGCGGACCTGAAGTGGCTACGCTCCCCACAGCACTCGGGCTGTGTCGCTGCTTGACCCCGCGGGCCTGAGGCTGCGGCACTTCCCCCACCCCCCACTCAACCCCCGGCCACAGGGAGCAGCGACCAGCGGGACCCTTAAGGGCGGTATAACAAAGCCTCTCAGGAGTAATCAGACGAGATAGCTTCTCTGGATAACACCACCGTCTTTCTCTCACCTCTCCAACCATATTCCACCCTTTAGCTCTTTGAGAAAAGCTTCTTATCCCTTCTGCCTGTTCATTCAATTTCCAATTTTGCCTCATCCCCGCCCTATCATCACTCTCTTTCTCTATGCTTTTCGACCAGCACTGCATACACCCGGCTATTTAACTGTAGCTGGGAAATCTGGTTATATGCTTTAAACCGACCTTTGTCTATCGGTCTTCTTTCTTCCTTTTCTTTTCTTTTTTTTTTACTTTTTTATGTATTTTTATTTTCTTTTTTTAAAAAAAATTTTTATTTCTTTCTAGGAGAGAGGGACAGAGACAGCGTGAGCAGGAGAGGGTCAGAGAGAGGAGACACAGAGTCTGAAATAGGCTCCAGGCTCTGAGCTGGCAGTCAGCACAGAGCCCGATGCGGGGCTCGAACCCACGAACTGCGAGATCATGACCTAAGTGAAAGTCGGACACTTAACCGACTAAGCCACCCAGGCGCCCCTGTATTTTTATTTTCTATCATTTGCCTTCCCTTCTCCGTCTTTTCTAATTACTTTTTAGTTTTCCAATTCAGTGTGATTGTTGGATTTGTCTGTGCATTTGTGTCCCTCTGTTCCCTTTGTGTTTGCCTGTTTTCTTCTCCAGGGCTACCTCAAGAAACAAGCCAAAGTACACATGGTGGAGAGTCCCAAATACCGCTACAAGTATGAAAATAAAATAACCAAGGTGAGACCAAGAGATAATATTCAAAGAACACTCTCAGAAAGGATAGGCCATGGACAGTCAAAGAGTCTTCTTGGGTACAGCAGCACTCACAGCTGCAGAGAGCATAACAAGTCTTTAAAACTAACAAGAGACAGAAAGCTAACCAAATGATGAAATGAAAGAGCTCTCCTCCAAAGAAATTCCAAGAAGAATTCACAGCTAATGAACTGCTCAAAACAGATATAAGCAGCATAGCTGAACAAGAGTTTAGAATAATAATCATAAAATTAATAGCTGGACTGGAAAAAAGTATAGGGGACATCAAAGAAACTATGGCTACAGACAAAATGGAAAATAAAAATAGGCATGAAGAATTAAAAAATGCGATAAATGAGATACATAATAGAGGCCTCCAATGCATGGATTGAAGAGGCAGAAAGGAGAATAAGTGATTTAGAAGACACCATTATAGAAAAACAAGAAGCTGACAAAAAAAGAGACAAACTGATCCAGGAACAGAAAAGAAGAGTTCGAGAGCTCAGCGATACGGTCAAACGCAACAATATCCGTATTGATCGCAAATCAATCAATGTGATAAACCACATCAACAAAAGAAAAGATAAAAACCATATGATCCTGTCGATAGATGCAGAAAAAGCATTTGACAACATGCAGCACCCCTTCTTAATAAAGACTCTAGAGAATGTCAGGATAGAATGAACCTACTTAAACATTGAAAAAGCTATCTATGAGAAGCCTTCAGCTAACATCCTCCTCAATGGGGAAAACCTGAGAGCTTTCCCCCTGAGATCAGGAACACAACAGGGAGGTCCACTCTCACCACTGTTGTTTAACATAGTGCTGGAAGTCCTAGCATCAGCCATCAGACAACAAAAGGAAATCAAAGGCATCAGAATTGGCAAAGAGGAAGTCAAACTTTCACTTTTAGCAGATGACACAATACTCTACATAGAAAACCTGACAGACTCCACCAGAAGCCTACTAGAACTGATCCAAGAAGTCAGCAAAGTTGCAGGGTACAAAATCAACGTACAGAAATCGGTTACATTCCAACAATGAAGCAACACAAAGAGAAATCAAGAAGCTGATCCCATTCACAATTGCACAAAAAACCATAAAATACCTAGGAATAAACCTAACCAAGGATACAAGAGATATATATGAAGAAAACTAAAGAAAATTTATGAAGGAAATTGAAGAAGACAGAAGGAAATGGAAAAACATTCCATGCTCATGGACAGGAAGAATAAATATAGTTAAAATGTCATGGCTACCCAAAGCAATCTACACATTCAATGCAATCCCAATAAAAATTGCACCAGCATACTTCTCAAAACTAGAACAAACTATCCAAATATTGTATGGAACCAAAGAAGACCCTGAATAGCCAAAGTAATAATGAAAAATAAAACCAAAACGGGAGGTATCACCATCCCAGACTTTTGCCTCTACTACAAAGCTGTCATCATCAAGACAGTATGGTATTGGCACAAAAACAGGCACATAGACCAGTGGAATAGAATAGAGAACTCAGAGCTGGACCCAAAGGTATACAGCCAACTAATCTTTGACAAAGCAGGAAAGCGTATCCAATGGAAAAAACACAGCCTCTTTAACAGATGGTGCTGGGAGAACTGGACAGCAACATGCAGAAGAATGAAACTGGATCATTTTCTCACACCATACACAAAAATAAACTCAAAGTGGATAAAGGACCTGATCGTGAGACAGGAAACCATCAGAATCCTAGAGGAGAAAGCAGGAAACAACCTCCTTGACCTCCACCGCAGCAACTTCTTACTTGACACATCCCCAAAAGCAAGGGAATCAACAGCAAAAATAAACTGTTGGGACCTCATCAAGATTAAAAGCTTCTGCACGGCAAAGGAAACAATCCATAAAACTAATAGCAACTAATGGAATGGGAAAAGATAGTTGCAAATGACATATCAGATAAAGGGTTAATAACCAAAATCTATAAGGAACTCACCAAATTCCACACCCGAAAAACAAACAACCCAGTGAAGAAATGGGCAGAAGATATGAACAGACACTTCTCCAAAGAAGACATCCAGATGGCCAACAGACACATGAAACGATGCTCAGCATTCCTCCTCATCAGGGAAATACAAATCAAAACCACACTGAGATGCCACCTCATGCCAGTCAGAGTGGCTAAAATGAGCAAATCAGAGAACTCTAGATGCTGGCGAGGATGTGGAGAAACGGGCACCCTCCTACACTGTTGGTGGGAATGTAAACTGGTACAGCCCCTCTGGAAAACAGTGTGGAGGTTCCTCAAAGAGTTAACAATGGAATTCCCCTAGGACCCAGAATAGTAATGCTAGGAATTTACCCAAGGGATACAGAAGTGCTGATGCATAGGGGCACATGCACCCCAATGTTCACAGCAGCACTCTCAACAATAGCCAAAACGTGGAAAGAGCCTAAGTGTCCATCAGCGGACGAATGGATAAGAAGATGTGGTTTATCTATACCATGGAATACTACATGGCAATGAGAAAGAATGAATTCTGGCCACGTGTAGCAACATGGATGGACCTTGAGGGTGTTATGCTGAGCGAAATAAGTCAGGCAGAGAAGGACAAATATCATATGTTTGCACGTATAGGAGGATTAGGAGGAACTTGACGGAGGAACAAGGGGGAGAAGAAGAGGGGAAATGGTGGGGGAAAGGGAGAGAGGCAAACCACGAGAGACTCTTGAATGCTGACAAAAACTGAGGACTGATGGATGTGGGGGGGAGGAGGGATGGGCATGGAGGAGGGCACTTGTGGGGATGAGCACTGGGTGTTATGTGGAAACCAAATTGACAATAAACTATTTGTAAAAAAAATTAAAAAAATAAACAGACATTTTAAACAAAAAAAGAATTATATACTTAAAGAGAAAAAAAATCAGATTGGATTTTGTGTTACAAAGAAAGCTTATTAAGTTTTTTTTAACTTTTTTTAATGGTTTATTTATTTCTGAGAGAAAGAGAGACAGCATGATCAGGAGAGGCTCAGAGAGAGAGGGAGACACAGAATCTGAAACAGGCTCCAGGCTCTGAGCTGTCAGCACAGAGCCCGAAGCGGGGCTCGAACCCATGAACACTGAGATCGTGACCTGAGCAGTAGTTGGACGCTTAACCGACTGAGCCACCCAGGCGCCCCCCTCATTAAGATTTTTAAGCCCTTTGACTACTCCTCTGTGAATGTTCTGTGCATGTCCCATGTCCTTTCCTCCATGTGCCGTCCATGTGACCGTCACACAGGCGGCTTCCCTAAAAGCCTGTCTGCAGTCCTGCACCTAGAGACTAGGAAAAGCTCCAAGGGTTCCTCAAGGTTCCTTTGTGGACTTACTTTGCCCAGGGGCAGAGGCCGAGGGTCCGGGAGCCAGTGTGTTGTTGCCCCCTCTCTCCTTTCTGATTTAACAGCCACACGAGAGAACAGCAAATAAAGGAAACACCGTTTGCAATTTAGCGGACAGCCAGGAGGTGGGGGGCCGGGGCCCTGGAAAGGATGAGACCTGGCTTCTGGGCTCAGGTTCTCGCTGCAGAGCAGGACCACCCAGGCGTCTCTGCCTGCTGCGGCCAGTGAGGCAGACCCCCCAAAGCTGCCGCCCAGACAACCAGGCTCCCGAGCCTCCACCCGAGGCCTGAGTGCCCTGGGTCTCCAAGGCCTTCCTCCGGGAGTCAGGGCCGCTGTCCCCTCTGCACATCCGTAAAGGCGGGCGCTCTCCCAGTTTCAGTAGCTGGAACTGAAGCAAGACGGTTGTGCCTTGGCTGGTGGTCTCAGGACAGTGACACGGATGGCCGTGAGTGACCTGCGTGGGCTCAGAAGAGGCCCTGGGTTGGGAGCCCTGCAGCCAGGTTGCCCTTAGAGTCCTGGCCCCAGGGCAGCAAAGGGGGGGAGAGGCTGACTGTGGAGCCAACAGACACCACTCATCCCCGACTGTGATGCTGAGAAGCCACCGGGAGCCCCTCGCTTGCTGTGAGCTGGAACAGCACACAGGCACTCAGGCGCACCGAGGTGCTCTGGGCAACAGGCTGTCTACACCCCGCTGAGGGCTCCTGCTGAGGGCTCCCCGCTGAGGGCTCCTGCTGAGGGCTCCCCACTGAGGGCTCCCCGCTGAGGACTCCCCGCTGAGGGCTCCCCGCTGAGGGCTCCCCGCTGAGGGCTCCCCGCTAAGGGCTCCCCGCTGAGGGCTCCCCGCTGAGGGCTCCCCGCTGAGGGCTCCTGCTGAGGGCTCCCTGCTGAGGGCTCCCCGCTGAGGGCTCCTGCTAAGGGCTCCCTGCGGAAGGGTCCCCGCTGTCGGCTCCTGCTGAGGGCTCCCCGCTGAGGGCTCCTGCTGAGGGCTCCCCGCTGAGGGCTCCCTGCTGTGGGCTCCCTGCTGAGGGCTCCCCGCTGAGGGCTCCTGCTGAGGGCTCCCCGCTGAGATCTCCCCGCTGTGGGCTCCCTGCTGAGGGCTCCCCGCTGTGGGCTGCCCGCTGAGATCTCCCCGCTGTGGGCTCCTGCTGAGGCTCCCCGCTGTGGGCTCCCTCTGTGGGAATGGAGCCCAGAGCCTTGTTCTCAAGCATGGAGGGGAGCACTGATCTCACTGACCCTCCACGAACCCAACCCAGAAAGGGGATTCAATGAAACTGCTCCCCAAGTGTCCCTTCCCCAAGACTGAGGGGGAGCATGAGGAACAAAGTCAGAGGAACATAATCTGAGCCCAGGTTAGTGTGGTTCTAAAGTCTTGTTATGTGCCTGACACACAAGTCCCCCTCACCAGACCGGGGACCCCCCAAGGGAGGGCGGAAGTGGACCCGGCAGGCTGCCCGGCCTGGCGGCACAGACAGGAACACACCAGGAAGCTGCCGAGGCCTGATTCTGCCAACATGTGTTGCTGATGTGGGTCAGGTCCCCCTACAAATGTGCCTGCGCAGCCGTCCCAGACCACAGCAAGAGTGCCAGCCCCAGGCCCCAGGGCTTGGCCCGCCCCCAAAGATCTGCCCCAGGCTCTGGAGGAGAACTTGGGCCATTTGGTGGACTAATTCCAGGCCCTGGGTTCCCGGGGCTTCTGGGTGGTCCCGGGCCCCAGAGTCGGGGTGCCGGTAACAGGGGGCCGTGTGCCCAGGACACAGCCCGCTGCCCAGCACTGCCTCAGCCCTTGGTCAACACTCCAGACCCGCTTCTCCGTACAGGAAGTGCTGAGTTTGGGCCACACGACCGTTCCCCCCACACAGTATAAGCTCTGCAACGGCCGCCTGCTCTCCAGGTCCCCCCCGTCCCACCCCCCTCCAGCAGGGCCGCCCAGGCCTGGGGGGCAGGGGGCAGACGAGTGTCCTCACACTGGTGACCCCCCCACAGGCACAGAACGGGGGCCGGGCCGTCCCTACGGAAACATGTGGGCCAGGGACTGGGGCAGGGTGGTCAGGATGTGCAGGCCAGGTGGGTACAGCTCCCTGAAGATGCATGGTGTTGGGGATCCCAGGGGCTCCTCAGGGGAAGGGCAGAAGGCACCCATGCACCGCCAGTCACCCTGGGCTCCCCAGGGCCCTCTCTCTGAGGCTGGGGGCCTCACCCAGGGAGGCAGCTCTCCACTCTGTGGGGGGTAGCGGGGTGGGGCTCTGAGAGGGTCCTCCCTCTGGGTCTGCAGGACCCCAACTTGGGGCAGGCCTGGGTCCACAGGGAGAATACCAACCCTGAGAAAGCATCAAGCTCAACGTGGGAGACCAGCCCACACCTGCATCTCCCAGGCCCCAGGGAGGGCTGGTGAGGGCCCCACTTTGACAGTGTGATGGCAGCCACTCGGGTTGCTGGACAACTTAAGTGGGTATGCCCATAGAGTGGGGACAGCTGTGTGGCTGGGCTCGCTAACCGTGGGGAGTCGTAGGTGGTCAGTGGCGTCTCTGCAGCTCGGAGGCCATGCCCACTGACCCCAGGCAGCCACATGCTGGGACCCCACAAGGCTGAAGGGCTAAGCTGGGCCAGAACAAGAAAGTTCTCATCAGTGGACCCAGGCCACAGTGTCCTAGGTCTGCCACAGACAGTGGTGCAGAAGATCCTGGTGTGTAACTTAGGGCTCCAGGGAAGGCCAAGCTCTGTCCACTCACCTGCATTGACTGCATTGACTGTCTAAAAATGGAGGCTGCAGGGGAGTGGGTGCAGGTGCAGAGGTCGGCCACAGACCCACAGGCACCTGCACCCAGTGCCTCCCACCTTGTCCTCAGAGCCGCCTGCAGCCCCGCGAGGCACGCCCAGAACCATTGACAGCAAAGTTCTCTGCACAGGCCTGGACATGTGGGCTTGGCAGGGCAGCCCAGGGAAGGCCGTGTGGGCTGACAGCTCAGAGAGGAAGCAGTGACGGAGCCTGTGTCCCAGGTGGAGGGGATGCATGAAGGCTAGCTGGACTGGGTGACCCAAGCCAGGGTGTGACACAAAGCCCAAATCCTAAGGGGCAGCCCTATGTATGTCCAGGTGACCAACTGGGATGGGGCCAGGACCTTGGGGCACAGAGGGATGGAGAGGCCCTCAAACCCACTCAGGGTCAGATGGAGTCAGTGGGAACTGCACTGGCCCTGGGCTGGCTCTGGGCTGTGAAGCCCTGGGCGATCGAGCCTGAGCAGGACGGAGGCTGTCACCTGCCTGTCGTCTATCAAGTGACGCCAGCTGGTCCTGGGGTTCAAGTTCTAAACTTGAAGCAACAGAAGGTTCTGGAATCCAGCGATCATCGGGGTGTCCCAGAGGGGGGATCTGGCTTCCAGTCAGTGTTCCACTAATACCCATTGAGTGGGTGGGGGTAGAGCGTTCACAAGTGGCCCCCAAAGATATCCAGGTCCTTATTCCTAGAGCCTGTGACTGTCATCTTATATAGAGAAGGGGTGCAGATGAATTTAGTTAAGGTCCCAAGATGGGGGGCTCTCCTGGATTATTATCGAAGCCCTCAAGGTCATCACAGCATCCTTACAGGAGGGAGGGCACCACCCTGCCAGCTCTGAGGACACAGGGAGAGGCCCTAAGCCCAGCGACGTGCAGGGTGTGGCTCTCTTCTCTGGGCTGGACTCTGCCTTTTGGGGTCAGAGGACCCCTCTCAGGACCGGGTGCCCCCTCTCAGGACTAGACACATTTCCACCATGCCCTTGGGGCAAAGCGAAGATCCAGAAAGTTGAGCTGGCATCCTGGGGGCACTGAGGAAGCTGTGTCCCTCCCCGCAGCAGACTGACACCAGCCACTGAGCCTCGCCTGGGCCCCTGCCCGGCTGGGGGTGGCCCCTGCCCTGAGCCTGAACCACTAGTGTGCATGGGGCTTGTAACTGGTGCGGGGGGGTACCCCTGTGGGTGCAGGAAAAAGTGTTTTGCCCACCCTGGTGAAGCGACGAGGACCAGAGTGAGCGGTCACCGGGACCAGGGCCCCCTGCATCGCGGCACCGTTTTCGAGCCCATGCTCGCAGAGCCGGCAACGGCAACGTGGGCTGTGCTCCTGAGCACGTGGCCTGGCGAGGGTGAGGTGCCAGCGCTCCTGAGGCGGCTGGAGTTGGGAAAGGACAGACATGTTTGGGCAGAGGGGCCCTTCGGGGACTGCCTGAGGGAGGCTGGCACCAGACGGCACTGTCCCCACCCCCAAAACAAACCCAGAGGCCGGGAGGGCAGGTGGAAGATGTGACGTGACCCGAGAGAGATGCGCTCGGATGGTTTATCGCACCGAGAGCGGAGCTGGGCCAGCAGCCCCCTCTGTACATCGGCTGTGCTCTGGCACTCCCAGCACGGATGCTGCGGCGAGAGGCCTCTGCACCCCGCAGGGCGTCTGTCCTCAGCACTTGGCCTGGCCTGTTTATTCCCCACAATTCCTGGAGATCAAAGCCCTTAAAACCCTCAAATGGATTTTAAAGCTCAGGGATGGAAGTTTCTGGAAATGGTTACCTGATGCCACCATGGCTCCAGAGGTGAGAGTCCCCGGGGTGAGGGGGAGGAGCTGGGAAGGAGGAATGTTCCAGAGGGGGCTCCCCAACTTTGTCCTCCTCACTCTGCCAAAACCACTCCCCCAAATTAGGAGGACTATAGGGACCCTGCCCTCTGGGGCCCAGCACTGTGGCTGCTGTGGCTGGACAGGGGCCAGGGGCGGCCAGGGGCTCCCTCATCAGGCTGCAGCCCCATGGGAAAGCCCACCCTGTCCTGGGACCACTGGGACATCAGGCAGAGGGGCGCTCACATGCTGAGGGCTGCCACCCCACGACGCTGCCCCCGTGGCTCCGGAAGGGCCCTGGAGGACCGGAGGGGAGAGGCCGATCTCCCAGACCCCATGGTGGTCCGGCGGGGAGGGGAATGGGCTCCTGGACCAAGGTGGACCCCAACACCGACTACTCGGACCTCGAACATGTGCATCAGGCCAGATGTGACCCTGCTCCGCCCCCTTCTCCTCCCAGCACTAACCACGCAGCAACCTCTTCCAGCAGCCAGCAGGGGATGTGCGGGTGCCTGGGCCTCAGCCAGCAGGCGATGTGTGGATGCCTGGGCCTCAGCATGCCCAGGGCACAGTGGAATAGTACTAACAGTACAGACACCAGGCTGGGGCCTGCAGCCACAGGAAACACTCAGCCCACAACCACGCCCCTCCCCGAGCATCCTTCATCTGCTGCAGAAATGTGCGCCCCTCGCCCAGTAAAGCTGGGGACCTCCTGGAGCCAAGGCCCTGCCCTCTGCCGCCCCAGGAGGGGATGCTGGGTACTACCTCCCCTGGCAGAGGCTCTGGGTCTCCTAGAGGCATCCCCCTGTGCCTCCAAGTGACTCTGCTGTTTCTGTGGCTTGGGCAGGGCAGGAGCCAGGTGCCAATGTGGATGCGCCGACTCAGCGGATCGCAGCCCGGCTCACATTGGGGATGACTGGGCAGAATGCACTCGTCAGCACAGAATAGGTGGCACATGTTTCCATTTCTGGCAATAAAGTTTAGCCGACTGGGTCAGCAAGCGGATGCCAGGGTGGGAGCTGTCAGAAGAATTCACATCTCCGCCCGGATGGCTTTGTGGACAGGGCTCCAGACTTCCATAGACATGGTCACTGCCACAGGGACCTGCTTCTGGACTCAGTGAACCATGCTTCAACGCACCCAAAAAGAGCAATGCAGGTCCATTTTCACACCAAGAACCAAAGTCATGAAGGGCACTCGAGGAAGCCAAATTCCGTGAGCTCGTTGAATTAGGTGGTGTTTATAGCTCCTGCAGGCCCTTAGGCAGTGGGGAGAAGACTCAGTTAAGTACCGCTCCAGCCAGACTCCCTCTGAGTCTGCTGTTAGCGTGCTGGGTGGTACCAGCCATCCCCCATGCTCAAGGTGACCCTCAAAGTCTGGAGAGCCGCTCTGAAGCCCCCCTGCCCCGTGCCCTTCCGCCCTGCCCCAGAGACACCTGGTGCTGTGTTCACACAGACCCCTCCCTGGTTGGTGCTTACACTGGAGAGACAGTGGCTGGACCCCCCCCTCCAGGTCCAAGTGCACATCTCCAGAAGAGCCAGCTCAGACCTCCCTTTGGAGAGCCCTCCCTGTGGAAGCAGGTGTAGGAGGCAGCGAAGAGGAAGGGGGAGAGCTCAGGCCGGGCTGCAGGTAGAAGCATGAAGTGAGAGGACCAGGCGGAGCCTCCAGGCTGGCCACCTGCTCCAGACACCACCCACTCCGTTCATGGGTGCTGGGCCTCACCCCAGACTGGCAGACAGATGTGCTCTGTCCTTAAGGTCAAAATATCACCTCTGAGCCCCAGGAGAAAGCTGGCCACATTGTGCACCCAGAAGGCTCAGCTCTGACCCACAGCCCTGAGAGGCATGGGCATCACCCTACCACTGCCACACAGCACACACGGGATCCACTTGCACGCTGGGCACCCAGACAGCAGGGGCTGGGCTCTCCCAGCTCCAGGCAGGAGGACTGCGCTCCCTCCCCCTCCCTGCACAGCTAGCATCCTCTAAAGGCCCACCTTTCTGATTTCAAGAATGCGGCCCAGAGAACCCACAGTTCATTGACTCGGGGAGGCCACAAAGGCCACTCAGGTATAGAGACTGAGTCTTTCCCAAGGGACTGCGAGCATGTGCGGCTGAGGGGTGTGCAGCGGGTCAGCTCCATCCTCAGCAAACCCTTTACATCCAAGCCCACCGCTGCCCACAAACTGCCGCAGTGCTTTCCAGCCTGGAATGCCCAGCTGCTCCCACTGAAGGGCAGACGCAGGAGCTTCTGGAGGAAACATCCTGGAGCAGTCCTGGCTCACAGGCTGGGTGCCCAGCTCCTTTCCATCTGGGCAGCTGCTCCAGTCAGCACGGGCACAGGGCTTGCTGCACCCAGGACCCAGCCCGTAATCAGGTGTGACCCCTGGGGAGCACAGACATGGCCGCCACACCTGCACCAGAGACCCTGGGCCCTAGGGCGCATCTATCACGTCTCAGCTGCACTGCACACCCACATGGGTCATCAGTGGTCCTGGTGAGAACTTTCCCTAGCAGCCTGTGGGCTGGGTTCAACCCCCACAGGCCCAGGGACTTTTGATGCCCAGGCGAGTCCAGGGTCCTGGCCGGCAGCCTTGGAGCCAGTGTAGGGGCTGGGCGTGGCTTACACAGTGGCCACATGGGCTCTGCAAAGGCACTGAGCATGTCTGGAGCTCTGGAATCCTGGTCAAAGGGGTGGACAGAGCCATCTGGCCAACAGACCCCACTGAGGCCACTCTGGGAGCCCCCTTGCCCTTGGGACAATGGGCAGTCAGAGCTCCAGCTCCCAGGATGAAGGTGGGGGCTATGTGAGCACATGGATCACCCTTGGCAGCCAGGTGCCCTCGGCTTGGGTGCCTCAGTGCACAGGGGCCCCAGGAGCCTTGAGAGGAAGCCCCACCTCTCACTAGAGCCTGGAGGGAAAGTGTCCATCCAGGCAGCTTGCTCTCCAGAGTCACCCCGGCCACAGAAACTGCTCCCAGGCAGGTTCCCACAGACAGAGGTGGGGGAGCCCTCTGCAGTGTTAGGTGGGCTGAGATACGTGCAAGGCTTGAACACAGGCCACCGTTGACAAAGTCCAGAAGACAGGAGAGCAGGGGCAGGGAATGCCGACCCTCGCTGGCCGTGCCAGGGACAGGGAAAACCCCAGAGAGGGCGCAGAGAGCGGAAGGAAGCCACCAGACCCCCTGAAATGGGGAAACCTCAGACGCACTAAGCCCCGTGAGGAGCCACCCTGACCCATGAGGTCCCTGTCAGATTCATCCCTGCTCACCCTGACTTTCAGAACAGAAACCCAGTGGAAATGCGGGGCCTGCCGCAGAGCTGGCCCTGGGCCAGCAAGGGTGGACACGAGTGCCCCCACAGTGACACAGCTGCCCCACGTGGCATGTGCTCCTGGGGCAGGTGAGCTGCTGGGCAGGTCTGGGAAGTGGGGTCTGGAGGCGTCCGTCCACATGCAAAGCACACCCGAGCCGGGGGGCAGCTTGCTGATGGTGACAGAGAAACCCCACTGCCCAGGGTCGAGCAGGAGGCAGGGGCCCGCAAGACACTGGGCTGCCTGCACTGTGTGTGCGCAGGATGGACAGGACCACACACCGGCACTGAGGGCCTGGGGGGAGCCCAGGAGGCCGTTGGGCGGAGACTCAGCGGGAGATGCTGCCATCTCCCTTGGGATTTGTACCAGGTGCAGACGCTGCCCTTGTAATGGGTTCCGACACAGCCCTACTGCTCAGGGGAGGGTCAGGGTTCCAGGGCAGCGCCCACCCCAGGGGCCTAAGGAGCATGGAGCACCAACACGGGCCCCGTGGGCAAGGACGCTGAGGTACAGAGGCAGAAGCTCCGGAAAGGACTGGCCCTGCCCCAGGTGGCAGTGATGTCAAGGCCCGAAGACCCAACAGCACTCAGGGTGGCAGGGGAAGAGGCCGCCCAGCAAAGCACTAGCCCACCGGCTCCAGAATCCCATGCAGAACTTGAGAAAAACAGACACCAAGGTGGGCCGGGCGCTGGGCAGCCCTCTAGAGGTGAGGAGGTGGGACGAGGCTCCACACTCCAGGGGGAGAGCTCCATGGAAGAAGACAGCGTTCAGGCCCAATAATAATCACCCATCACCGTCACAGAGTCTCCTGGAGGGAGGTCAGACTCCCGCAGCCTGCAGCAAAGGTGGGGCCTGTGCAGCCACCACAGACGTTACCTTCCAGGAGCCCTCAGTGCCCCAGCAGCAACCCGGGCAGGTGAAGCGGGGCACCTGGGCCTCCCCTGGGCCTCCCCTGAACCTGGGCCTCCCTTAGGCCTGGGCCTCCCCTGGGCCTCTCCTGTACCTGGGCCTCCACTTGGCCTCCCCTGAACCTGGGCCTCCCCTGTACCTGGGCCTCCCCTGTACCTGGGCCACCCCTGGGGCTCCCCTGTACCTGGGCCTCCCCTGGGCTTCCCCTGCACCTGGGCCTCCCCTGCACCTGGGCCACCCCTGGGCCTCCCCTGTACCTGGGCCTCCCCTGGGCTTCCCCTGCACCTGGGCCTCCCCTGCACCTGGGCCACCCCTGGGCCTCCCCTGTACCTGGGCCTCCCCTTGGCCTCCCCTGCACTTGGGCCTCCCCTGGGCCTCCCTTGAACCTGGGCCTCCCCTGGACCTCCCCTTGGCCTCTCCTGCACCTGGGCCTCCCCTGGTCTTCCCCTGCACCTGGGCCTCCCCTGCACCTGGGCCTCCCCTGTACCTGGGCCTCCCCTGGGCCTCCCTTGGGCCTCCCCTGCACCTGGGCCTCCCCTGTACCTGGGCCTCCCCTGGGCCTCCCTTGGGCCTCCCCTGCACCTGGGCCTCCCCTGTACCTGGGCCTCCCCTGGGCCTCCCCTGGGCCTCCCCTGCACCTGGACCTCCCCTGGGCCTCCCCTGTACCTGGGCCTCCCCTGGGCCTCCCCTGCACCTGGGCCTCCCCTGGGCCTCCCCTGCACTTGGGCCTTCTCTGCGCCTGGGCTTCACCTAGGCCTCTCCTGCATCTGGGCCTCCTCTGCTCCTGGGCCTCACCTAGGCCTCCCCTGGGCCTGGGCCCCCCTGGGCCTGCACTTCCTCACCTGCATGTGCTCCAGGTCCAGCTAGAAGCAGGGGGAATTGGAGCTGCATCTGGGGACAACAAGTGCTTTGGGAGTGGGCGGTCCCTGAGGCCCGTCACCACAATGGCACAATCCCAGGCAGCTCTAGAGAAAATGGGCCCACAGGCAGGTGGCAAAGGGAGAGCCAGTGAGGGGCCAGTGAGGCAGAGCCAGGCACCCTTGCATGTCAAGAGCACAACCCACAGATCAGCCCTGGGCTTCCCAGGCTCCTCCCCCACCGGCCCCGCAGCCCCCCAGGAAGAAGGATTGGGGGTAGGTCTGTGTCACTGTGGTACTACTGTGATGATTATGGGATATGTTACCACAGTATCACAGCACCCGTCAAAAACCCTGTCCCGGGTCCCAGCTGTGGCCCTGCCCTCGGCACACCTTCCCCTGATTCGGAACGGGGCCGCATCACCATGGTATGGTGGTTACCACGGCAGTGCAGCCTGTAACCCAAACCCACCGGGGCGGCAGGCACAACGGAAGGGACAGGGCCCACGGCTTCCGGGACGCCGAGCCAGGACCCTGCCTGCTGACTCCATCAGACCCTGAAACCGACCGGCGGAAGCCGCCCCAAACCTCAGCCAGACCTGCCTGTCTGGGCAGAGACAGCACAGGAGCTGCCCGGTGAGCCGGCCTGCCCCTCCCTGCAGCCACTGGGCTACCCAGCCATAGCACCCCACACCCCACAGTACCCCACATCCCACCCCACCCCACACCCTGCATCACCCCACATCACCGCACACCCCACATCACCACACACCCCACAGCAACCCCTGCACCTCTTCCCCAAGCAGGCTGGGGCCCTGCCTCAAGGGACCTGGGAAGGCGGGAGGGACTCTCCCCTTCAGGGACGGCTGTTCGAACTTGGTTTTGGAAACGTTTCTTCCTGGAGGACGGATACACCCACGTGCCCCTCGACCGGTCTGGCTGGAATGTCCATCCATGCTCAGTGGTCCCCTTGGCCTGGTCCAAACCTGGCCTCACCAGGAGGCCCCAGGGATGCTGGAGACACGCTGCAGACACGGCCCCCCCGAAGTGGACACTCTCCCCCCAGCCTGTGCCGCAGATGTAGGCACGCACCCCAAGTATGTGTGTGAGACCACCGGGGGCAGCCCCCACACCCCCTGTGCCCACACCCCTGCAGATGGTGTCCCTGGGGAGACAGGGCAGGCGAGGGCGGCTGGACCATGCCAGCTGCCCACCACGTGGGGCAGCACTGGGCACCTGTGCAGACACGCCTCGCTGGGCGCCTGGGCCTGGGGCAGGGGAGGGGCCCCACCACACACACAGGGGCTTTTTGACAAGGAACTTTCTACTGTGTTACTACAGTAACTACTACCACAGTGACAGACCCAGTAGCAAAAACCGGCCAGAGCCACCCAGCCCTCCCGCCCGGCTCTTGAGGGTCAGGGTGGGACCCTCCACCTCCTGAGCCACTGGCGGCCAGCTCAGCCCACATCCACCCACAGCGGGGGCTTCAAAGGGCTCTGAGGTGGCCACACAACCCCCACTGGCAGAAACAGACCTGCTCAAGGCGGCACCGAGCAGGAAGGACAGAGTCTACCCTGGACAAGCTCCCAGTGGGCAGGGCCCCCGGAGGCCCTCGAGGGGCTGGCAGAGGAGGGCGCTGGAGCGAGGCCCACACTGGGCTGTGCAGGAGCTCACTGACATTAGAAGCAGGACAGGTTCACAGGGAGCGGGGCACCTCCCAGCACGTGCCATCCTCAAGGACATGGGTCTCATTCCTGGCCGGGCCAGAGGGGGCTCCCAGGGCCTGTCCCCCAGGGGACGGGCTATGTAGGCTCTGGTCATTGCCAGGAGGCTAGAGGGTGAGTCGCCTCCAGGGAAAGCCCCTGCTAGGGGCCCAGAGCTACGTCCCCTCCGTACCTACCTCCCGGGGAAGGACGCCGTCCAGGGCCTCATCCAGCTCTCAGCCACGCGCTGACCCCCTGCTGCACTGGGGGGTGTGACCACATCTACTGCGTGACTTACAGACACAGCCCAAAGCTCCCAGAAGGGGAGCCTGGGAGGCAAAGCAAAGGGCAGTGGCGTTGGGGACTGTGCCCCCCACAGGGCCTGTCTGGAAGCCACTACCTTCCTCCCCACTGCCCCCCCCCCATCCAGTGCCCCTCGGACCTGAGCCGGAGCCCCGGGCCTCTGCCAGCCCACTGCAGGCCCCCGCAGCGGACAGCTTCTCACTGGCCAGCCAGCGCTGCTGTCCCCACCCTGGAGCAGCTGTTCTGAGCCCCGCCGACGCAGCAGACCGCACCTCCTGCCCCGGCGCCCCCCGGTCCTGGCATCCACGTGGCACCAGCCCAGGCATGCTGGGCACGTCCTCTTCCCCCGCAGCCCGCCCAGGGCTGAGGACTGCGGCCTCCAGCCTCCCACGCCAGCAACTGGCATGTGTCCTGGTCCCAGGGCAGCTCCCTAGTGGCCCCTGGGCCCTCCCCGTCCTGAGGAAGTGCCTCCCACCAGCCCCGCCTGCAGGGGCCAGGCCCCAGTTATTGTCACAGGGCATCAGACAGTGGTTATAGCTACGGGTACCACAGTGATGCCCCTCATGGCAGAAACCAGGCCCAGCACCACCTGCTACCTACAGGCCCAACTTCTGCCCCCGGGACTGGCAGCTTACTCTTTTCCGTCTGAGGCATCGACCTCTAGCCTCTGGCCCTGGAGAGATGGGCCCCTCTCGCTGGGGTCTGTGCCCTTGAGGGCCTCCAGGGCTGACGGATTCTAAACGAGGAGGTGGCATCCAGTGTAGCCAGAGGGGCTGTGCTGGGGCTGGGGCCGGGGGGACCACAGGCCTAGCTGCACACAGAAGCTGAGGGGCCAGGACCTGTGAGCCACGGAGCCCGAGCCCAGCAGGGCAGTGTGCACAGAGCCCCGAGGCTGGCACAGGTCACCCCACATCCATCCGCCCACCTGCCCCTCCACAGAGGCCCCATCAGGGACCAGTGCTAGATGCCCGGCTCCTCACCACGAGCTGCAGATGAGTCATGTCAGGGTCAGGACCCAGGGGACCCAGGGCCCCTCCATCAGGCCCCAGCGCCCAGCCCAGCCCACACTCAACCTCCCAGGGGGACCCCTGCCTCAATCTGTCCCTCAGAGGGAGGCTGAAGGGGCCATGGCCTCGGCCAGGACAGGCTGAGCAGCTGTGAGCAGGGCCCTCCCCTGGGCCGCGGGGACAGGCTATATTGTCTGAGCCTTTATCATTGTGGCTACTGGGTGGTACCTCCCACAGCGACATAGTCTACACTCAAAACCAGCCTCCCTCCCCAGGCCCCACTGCCTCCTGCTCTGGGCTGGGCCCTGTCCCCTCCCAGTTGTCACTGGGGGCTGCATGCCTCAATCCAGTGCTGTCCTGAAGCAGAGCTGGGGACACTGTGGCCTGGGCCCCGGGGTCGAGCGCAAGCACCCTGGGAGTAAAGGCTATGTGGACAGCACTGACCTCGAGAGCCGGCCCCCCCATCTGCCCGGCCTTGCTCCCCGGGGACCCCCTCCAAGGACACCGAGGTTTCCCCACAGGAGGCCCCCCTGCACCCCAGGCTCAGGCCTGGGCGCGTGCACGGCAGTCCTCTGCAGGGAGCCCTCCCTGTGGCCCCCGCCCTCCCCTCTTCTTCCTGCTCCCTGAGCTCTCCCGCCCTCTCCCTCCTCATGCTGTGCTATGATCCCTCGGGGGCGGGGAAGCCACAGAGGATGGGGAGCCAGGCTCCACACGGTGCTACTCACTGCAGGGCAAATACCAGGCAGTGGCTGGGGTGGGGGCAGCTCAGGCCTGGAGCCTGCCCCAGAGCTGAGCCGATCCCCCCCAGCACCTGTGGCACAGCCCGTGCTCCCAAGTCCCAGCACCCGTGACCCTGCGCCTGCCATGTGGAGGGCAGGTGTACAGGGCACTGCCGGTGCAGGGGGTGCTGAGGCTGGTGCAGCGGGCGCTGGGCTGGGAGTGACATGCCTCCGCCCCCACCTCCGCCCCCACCCCAGGAGAACAGGAGGGAGGGGAGATTCGGCATGGGACCCTCTCATGGGGGAACGACCCCCACGGTGGCTCAGGACAGACCCAAAAGCCCTTCCTTGAGCCCTCTGCCCTTCTGCCCCCAGGAATGCCGCTCCCACTGACAGTGACCAGCCAGCAGACCCCTTACAGACAGGATGGACCCAAAGCGCCCAGGGGCGCAAGGAGCAGGAGGCAGCACGCCAGACCCGGGCTCAGGATGCACCCCTGCTCCACGCGGTGTGGGCTGGGGGAGGCTAGCCTCTGCCTCAGAGCCCACCCACCCATATGGGGCCCGATCGGACAGCAGACTGGGCTGAACGTGCCCCCAGGACCCTTATGCACTGGAACTCCAGGCCGCAGAGCTCAGGAGGAGTGTCCATGGTGGAGAAGCCGCCGCCCGTCCATCACACAAGACTAAGAAGGCGCAGAGCCCCCAGCAGGTCAGGTTTATGAGCCAGTCTGTGTCACGGTGGTATAGCGGGAGCTGGGCCCACAGTGATACTCTCCAGGCCAGAAACTCCTGCCCCCAAGTGGGTCCACCAGCAGAGGAGCCTGCCTCCCGGTCTGAGGTCTGCGTCTTCCCACCCAGCTCAGGGAGTCAGCGACAGCCTGGGGAGGGGTCCTGGCCCAGGAGACGGGCTGCCCAATGCATCCTCCCCACCCTGGGGTCCTTGATGGATTTTGTGCGGGCCTGAGGCACGGTGGGTAGTAGCGGGTGGACTCACAGTGCCTCAGGCCATTCATAAAACCTGCCCACAGGCCCCACCAGACGGGAGACTTCCACTCAGCAGCCCATCCCTCCTGGTGGGGGCCCCACAGCCAAGGAGGAGCCTGGAGAACTCTGAGCAGCCCGGGGTCACTGTGGCTGGTGGCAACTAACAGTGAGACATTGGTCGTGGCCAAAACTGTCCCCGTGGCCTCTGGGGGCCCAGCCTGGAACTAGTGGTCAGACAGGGGAGCCCACCCCCAGGCAGGAGGTGTCCGCAGGCCCCTTGGGTAACCAGATTGCCCTGGATACCCCCTGGGGACCCCCATTTCAGGGTTAGGAAAGGAGACTGGGCTGAGCAGTTGGGGGCTGGGCCCTGTCCTCACCCTTCAGAGCAGACCCTCCAGCCCAGTGTCCCTCAGGGAGACCCACCGTTGCCCTGGGCCAGGGGTGACCTCTCAGGCCAGCCATCCAGAGCCAGTGCCCAGAGCGCAGTCCTATCCTCTGCCCTCCGCCGAGGCTGGCTGGGCATGAGCTGCCCAGGAACAGACCTGCAGGTGCCACTGATGGACAGGCCACCCCGGCCTCAGGCCCCTTTAGCAGTGCCCAGCTGGCGGCCAGCACGTGAGATGCCAGTCAGCCGCCAGCCTCCAGGCAGGCAGCACCGGGGAGGCCCCCAGAGGGACCAGTGCCCCTCCTGCCCATCTCCCGCTGAGCCCACTGCCCTCCCCTGTGGGGACAGTCTTCCAGGCACCCTGCCCCCTGGAGCCTCCAAGCTACAGCCTTGGGTCCTCCAGAGGCCCCGTGCCAGCACTGCGGACGTGTCCACACGGGGCAGCCAGGGCCCCCCGCCTGCACCCACCCACCCGTCACCCGTGAGCCAGTCTCCAGAGGGTCTGGAGCCCCCAACTCACAAGGCTCCCTTCCTGGGTGGAGGCTCGTCCCACAGGGCCCCATGGCCAGCACCGGTCGTGGGTGCACAGCCAGCGGGGCTCCAGGCACCCTGTTCCCGCACGGTGCCCGGGGCTCGGCACCACACGCCCCAGGCAGGAAGCAGATAAGCTCCAGGCAGCACACCCCCTCCTGCCTCCCCTTCCCGCCCAGCCCCACTCCTCCATACCCCTCCCTGCACTCAGGCCTGGGAGGTTTTCAAGTACTTTACCTTAAAGCTGGAATTCCCTCCATGGGTTTCCCAGCAATTTCTCTCCTCTGGTCAACTCTGTGTTTCTTCCTTCACTCCCAGC
This sequence comes from Hyaena hyaena, assembly GCF_003009895.1. Classification (NCBI taxonomy): domain Eukaryota; kingdom Metazoa; phylum Chordata; class Mammalia; order Carnivora; family Hyaenidae; genus Hyaena; species Hyaena hyaena. The sequence continues at coordinate 68,452 of NW_024082742.1, read as the reverse complement.
ACCACAACCCTTCACTCACTCACTCACTCATCATCCCGGGAACTCAGCCAGGCCCTGGGATGTCAGCACAGCGGGCATACGCAGCCCTGGGAGTATGCAGACATCTGCACATGTGCAGTTGACGCTGTGTGGGTCAGTCGGGGCCCCTTCCTGGAGGCCTGGGCACTCTAGCTGCAGTTGGAGAGGAGAAGCATCCAGAACTTGGCGGTGGGCACCCAGGGGCTAGCCAGGGTGCCCCTGGGAGGACGGGGGGCCTCAGATGGGGCAGCCTCGGGAGTCTGAGGCCCCTGGAGACCTGCAGCAGGGCTCAGGAGCGAGCTGGAGCCCGAGACAGGGCTGGGCTGCACCGTGGCCAGGAGCCCTGGTCCCGGATGGTGATGGAGGGGCACGGGGCACACAAGGACCCAGATGGGCAAAGTCCAAGCCCTGAGGAGCACCCTCAGCGCGGAGCCCCCAGCAGGGTAGGACACCGACAAGATGGCGGTCCTGCCCCCGGCAGGGGACGAAGGCCCCGAAGGTCAGTGCCCTCAAGGTTCTGCACGCAGACCTCCCTCCCTCCATCCACAGACCCAGATGCAGCTGACCTGGGGGCACGTCCCAGGGACCCCCATGCAGTCCTGGATGAGGACACACCCTTGCCAGGGAGCACTGCTCTACTGGCGGCCAGGAAAGAGGCTGCCCCGTTCCCCGTACCCTCCAGAAGTCGACAGTCCCCAGATCTCACTCCCCAGCCCCACAAGACTGACCACTGAGAAGGCCCTTACAGTGACCCCCACCCCTGGACACTCTCCTCTCCGATCCTTGAGCCCAGGAGCCTCAGGGTGGCCCACAGATTCACCACGGTCACCCTTCCTGAGGCAGTTGCTGCTCTCCCCTACTCTCACCTGCAGGGACCTCTCAGGACTCTTCAGCTCACTGGCACAGCACCCAGGACCTCAATCCACAGAGGTTCCCACCACCCAGGAGGTGAGCCCAACTCTCCATGGCCAGGCCTGGTCACATAGGGGTCATGACCCCAATGCTCCCTGGTACCATTTTGAATTGGTGGCCACATGCTAAGGGGGCTGCAGGCTGTTGGGCTTAGCTTCTACAGAACCTTACCATGTGGTCTGCACGGGGCAGGCCACCCCAGCACCCAGCTGATAGCCATTCCTCCCTCAACTTCCTGGTACAGCCCAGTCTCTTGTGCAGCTGGGTGGCCACAGGATCCACAGCAGCCAGTGAGAGGTACTTGGGAAGAAGGGAGCTTCCAGAGTGTACTTTGCCATTTGCTGTCTGCCTATCATAGGATACAGATGCGATGCCCAGAGGTGAGCAGCTCCTTTGCCCACCTACTGAAGACAGCAGGCCAAAAATATACATGGAAACTTGGCCCCCGGTGGTGTTGAGAGATTCCTCTGTTCTCACACGGGAGGATTAAGCTGGTGCAGCAGGGCTTCTATTACACCCATCCTGACTGGTCCCGGTGCAGGAGCGTCCCAGCTACCACCCCCACTGGGACTATGCTGTGGGTCCCATCCCATCTCCCCAGTCTGAGGCCGCCTCCCTACCTGCTTCCCCAGCTGAGGTCCTCTGCTAATTTGATCAGAACACTAGAAAAGGCTGCCCCCCCACCTGCTTGCGTGCTTGCGGGTCCCCAGGGAGACTGTCCTCACAGGCAGCCAACGAGGACATAGTCACACCAAACAAAAGATGGCGCCATGCTGGGACAGGTAGCGCAGAGGTGCACACAGACCTGTGTTCACCATCACAGAAAAAGAAGAACGGATGTTTATTTGAACTTACAGATTATATGGTGCTATTTTCTTTTCTGTTGCATGAATGCTGTTACCTCAACAAACAGGACTATTTGCATTTAAGACTGGTTGGTAAGAGAACTACTTATGTGGTGTGTGTGGAAACACCTAACTGTATTTTTCAAATGTCTTTTCTGTCCTCTGATGGCGAATCATTCAAACTCTTTTCTTCAACTCTCTAGAGCTTTTTTCACACTTTGTAGGCTAGATGCATAGATGCAAGATTTTGTAAAAGGAGAATGTAACTACAATAGGGCCAGTTAATTTATTAAATGTTTTTTAAATTTATGGGCGGCAAGGGCAGAGAGAAGGAGACACAGAATCTGAAGCAGGTTCCAGGCTCTGAGTTGTCAGCACAGACTGATGTGGAGCTTGAACTCATGAACGAACCGCAAGATCATGACCTGAGCCTAAGTCAGACACTTAGCCAACCGAGTCACCCAGGTGCCCCTACAATAGGGCTAATTAGACAGATATTACCTACATTTAATAGATACAAAATGGACGTCTCTGTCCCTCGATGCAGTTGGAGATTCTCGCGCTGTTTCCTTGTTCCAGCATATTCCTGTGAAGTGCCAGAGGCCTGGGGACATCCTTCCTGTGTCCTCTGTGGCAGCCAGTCTGATAGCACCAATTCCCAGAGCATCCAGAGTGAGGATGTTGAGGCTTTTGGCCAATGCATGTGAGTGGGAGCCCCTCAAGACCTGCTAACCGAGAACCGCTTTCCAGCTCTCCAAACGCACACTGGTGTCCAAGGCTGGCCTTGGGCCCGGCTCTTCCTTAGCCAGTCTCTTTGCACGTATAATTATGTGCATCGACTCAGCTCTCCACACCTGGTGTGCCTGTCACTTTTAAACACTCACTGGATGTCTTCCTAAGGGAAACTTATCGAGTTTCTCAGAATAAATGGTTTGAAAGCATGGAGACCATTCGAACCAGAGGAATCAAAGTCGGGTCCCAGATAAGTTGGGTTTGGTTAATGGCTCCGGGACACCCAAGCCCGTGAACTGCAGACAAGTGGCTCCCTCCTGCCTCCTCATCTTTGGGCACGTTCCTGGCCGCGGAGGTATCTGCAGTCTGGCCTCTCCTCCGTGGCCGGTGGCCGTTTACCGCCCTCCCCCAGCTGCCGACCAAGCCCCCGGGACGGCACTTGTCCTGTCCTAACCCCCCTGACCCCCCTGCATACGTCCCTCGACAACCCCCGCTGGTCCTCCGGCTCAAACGCCATTTACTCGCCGATGGTCCTGGCCCTGGGTGGACCAGACAGCCACACGCCACCTGGGCACTGGAAGCTCCCCAGAGCTTGCTGGTCCCTGAGCACTCCCTGCTCCATCTCTGTGGCCGCCCACACTCACGGTTGCTCTGTCCCACTCCTCATGTCTAACCCCCCCCAACCCTGCAGGCTCCACCGTGAAGCCCTACACACTCCGAGGGCACCACACAGCCCACTGTGCATGGCCTGGTTGGGGCCCACGGCCCGCCTGTCCACCCCACGCCTCCCCGTGCACCCCACAGCCCAGGGTGGCAATGGTGGGCCTTCCAAGACGTTCTCTGGACCCTCCCCAACCCTGTTCATCTGCTGGAAATCCTCAGAGAAACCCCACGGTCACTCCCGAGGCCACACTGGCCACACCACGCTGGCTCTGACTAGGCCTTGTAGTGGGGTCCCTCCACCCAGAAGGCTCCTCCGTGGAGTCAGAGCCACCCTGTGGGTCGCCTGCATGGAAACCTCAGGGGTCGCACCTCCTCAACACCAGAGGCCAGAGGATGTCTGTCACCACCCTTCACAGATTCTCACACCTTGGGATCCTGGGGTCTGGCCCTCACTGCAGTCCACCATTGGCTAGTTGCAGGGAGAGGCAGTCTGGAGCCTTGAAACAACCATCTGGACGGTTCGAAACAGTGTTCTAGAACATTCTTAAATATCTCAGGAAAAAAACAAACCAGAACAGTCAATAAAGTTACTGGGCTCAATAAAATACAGGAGGTATTCAGCTTTAAGGCTCTTCCTGAGTGCCCAGGAAGTCTCTGTGACCAAGGTGAGAACGACCAGACCAGACTTCCCAGCAAGGGCTACTTCTCTGCCCCGAGCACACGCTGTACATCTGCTTCAGCAACAAATAACCTGCAGGAAACACTGCAAACAGAAAGATAAGAGTAAGACCTCTCCACGTTCCCATAAGTTTGGAGCCTGGTGAAAACAGGACATGAGTCTGTGACTTTCTGGAATGTTTTTCGTCATGAAGATCTATAATTCTTCATGTGAGAATCCCCCACACTAAAGTCTGCTTCCTGAGCGAGTGTGGGTCCCAGCAGCTGCCTCACTTAGATCCAGTAAACTCTTCTTTCTTTTAGAAATTCTTTTTTCTTTCTTTTTTTTTAAATAAAAATTTTTAATGTTTTATTTATTTCTTTTTTCTTTTTTCTTTTTTTTTTCTTTTTTTTTTTTACAAATAGTTTATTGTCAAATTAGTTTCCACATAACACCCAGTGCTCATCCCCACAAGTGCCCTCCTCCATGCCCATCCCTCCTCCCCCCCACATCCATCAGTCCTCAGTTTTTGTCAGCATTCAAGAGTCTCTCATGGTTTGCCTCCCTCCCTTTACCCCACCATTTCCCCCCTTCTTCTCCCGGTTGGTCCTCTGTTAAGTTCCTCCAGTCAAATTCTTTTTTCTTTTTAATTTTTAAAAATGTTTTGTTTCTTTCTGAGAGAGAGAGAGAGCATGAGCAGGGGAGGGTCAGAGAGAGAAGGAGATACTGTCAGCACAGAGCCCGACACGGGGCTCGAACCCATGAAATGTGAGATCATGACCAGAGCCGAAGTCGGACGCTTAACTGACTAAGCCACCCAGGTGCCCCTGTTTTAGAAATTCTAAAAGGCAGGAGGGGTGCCTGGCTGGCTCAGTCGGTTAAGCATCTGACTTTGGCTCAGATAATGAATCTCACGGTGTGTGGGTTCGAGCCCCATGTCAGGCTCTGTGCTGACAGCTCAAAGTCTGGAACCTGGTTTGGATTCTGTGTCTCCCTCTTTCTCTATGCCCCTTTTCCCTCCCTGTCCCTCCCCCTCCCCGCTTGCACTCTGTTTCTCTCTCTTTCAAAAATAAACAGAAGCTTTTAATATTTTTTAATGTTTTATTATTTCTGTGAGAGAGACAGCATGAGCAGGGGAGGGTCAGAGAAAGAGGGAGACACAGATTTGGAAGCAGGCTCCAGGCTCTGAGCTGTCAGCACAGAGCCTGATGCGGGGCTCGAACCCATAAACTGTGAGATCTTGACCTGAGCCAAAGTCGGACACTTAACTGACTGAGCCACCCAGGCGCCCCCAGAAGCTTTTAATCTTGATGAGGTCCCAATAGTTTGTTTTTGCTCTTGATTCTTTTGCTTTAGGGGATGTGTCAAGTAAGAAATTGCTACAGTTGAGGTCAAGGAGGTCGTTTCCTGCTTTCTCCTCTAGGGTTTTGATGGTTTCCTGTCTCATTTTCAGGTCCTTTATCCATTTTGAGTTTATTTTTGTGTATGGTGTTATAAAATGATCTAGTTTCATTCTTCTGCATGTTGCTGTCCAGTTCTCCCAGCACCATCTGTTAAAGAGGCTGTCTTTTTTCCATTGGATACTCTTTCCTGCTTTGTCAAAGATTAGCTGGCTATATATTTTTGGGTCCAATTCTGAATTCTCAATTCTATTCCATTGGTCTATGTGTCTGTTTTTGTGCCAATACCATACTGTCTTGATGATGACAGCTTTGTAGTAGAGGCTAGTCTGGGATGGTGATGCCTCCCATTTTGGTTTTATTCTTCAGTATTACTTTGGCTATTCGGGGTCTTTTGTGGTTCCATACAAATTTTAGGATAATTTGTTCTAGTTTTTTGTTAAATGTTTTTTTATTATTATTTATTTCTAGGAGAGAGAGAGAGAGAGACAGCGTGAGCAGGGGAGGGTCAGAGAAAGAGGGAGTCACAGACTGAAACAGGCTCCAAGCTCTGAGCTGGCAGTCAGCACAGAGCCCGACCCACGAACCGTGAGATCATGACCCAAGCGAAAGTCGGACGCTTAACTGACTAGGCCACCCAGGCGCCCCTAATTTGTTCTAGTTTTGAGAAGTATGCTGGTGCAATTTTGATTGGGATTGCATTGAATGTGTAGATTGCTTTGGGTAGTAATGACATTTTAACAATATTTATTCTTCCAATCCATGAGCATGGAATGTTTTTCCATTTCTTTGTGTCTTCTTCAATTTCCTTCATAAGTTTTCTATAGTTTTCATCATACAGATCTCTTGTATTTTTGGTTAGGTTTATTCTTAAGTATTTTATGGTTTTTTGTGCAATTATGAATGGGATCAGTTTCTTGATTTCTCTTTCTGTTGCTTCATTATTGGTGTATAAAAATTCACGGCAAAAGAAACAATCCATAAAACTAATAGGCAACTGACGGAATGGGAAAAGATAGTTGCAAATGACATATCAGATAAAGGGTTAATATCCAAAATCCATAAGGAACTCACCAAACTCCACACCCAAAAAACAAACAACCCAGTGAAGAAATGGGCAGAAGATATGAACAGACACTTCTCCAAAGAGGACATCCAGATGGCCAACAGACACGTGAAATGATGCTCAACACCCCTCCTCATCAGAGAAATACAAATCAAAACCACACTGAGATACCACCTCATGCCAGTCAGAGTGGCTAAAATGAGCAAGTCAGAGGACTCTAGATGCTGGCAAGGATGTGAAGAAACGGGCACCCTCCTACACTGTTGGTGGGAATGTAAACTGGTGCAGCCCCTCTGGAAAACAGTGTGGAGGTTCCTCAAAAAATTAACAATAGAACTCCCATAGGACCCAGCAATAGTGCTGCTAGGAATTTACCCAAAGGATATAGGAGTGCTGATGCACAGGGCCATATCTACCACAGTGTTCATAGCAGCACTCTCAGCAAAAGCCAAAACATAGAAAGAGGCTAAGTGTCCATCAATGGACGAATGGATCAAGAAGATGTGGTTTATCTATACCATGGAATACTACATGGCAATGAGAAACAATGAAATCTGGCCTGTGTAGCAACATGGATGGACCTTGAGAGTGTTATGCTGAGAGAAATAAATCAGGCAGAGAAGGACAAATATCATATGTTTGCACGTATAGAAGGATTATGAGGAACTTAACGGAGGACTATGGGGGAGAAGAAGGGAAAAAATAGTGAGGGAGAGGGAGAAAGGCAAACCATGAGAGACTCTTGAATGCTGAGAACAAACTGAGGACTGATGGGTGTGGGGGGGAGGGGGGATGGGGATGGAGGAGGGCGCTTGTGGGGGTGAGCACTGGGTGTTATATGGAAACCAACTTGACAATAAACTATTTGGAAAAAAAAACTCTTCATTTTAAATCGCTACATTACAGTTTAGTATATAACTCTACCAAATTTTATGTCGCCATTTAATATTTAACCACTGAAATGGAAGGTTAAATTACATGTTATCTCTTTTCCCTTTTGAATAACATTATGATAAAAACCTTCATCTGCAACATCCATCTGTAATTGTCTGATACTTAGAATCAATTTCCAAATATTGAGATGTGTAGACAGGGAGTATGAATATTTTAAGGGTGTTTATCAGTATGGCCAGATTGTCACCCAAAAAAGTCTCTACCAGTTTATACCCATGCAACCTTTGTCTTTTCCACACTAAAAAAAAGTAGTCATTAAAATATGAAGCAAATAAAAAAAATAAACATTATAAATTCTAAAAGGTTTGTTCATTTTGCAATTGAAAACCTCAAAATAAGCAAAAGGAGATCAGATCATTGATAAGAAGGGAACCAATCTGACCTGGTTTCTCAAAAGAAAATGAAAGTTTATTTATGCCCAAAAAAACTCTGTTGGAGAGAAAATATGACTCAAAAATTTTATGACCCAAAACACAGGCATTCAAATATATTTTCCGTGTGTGTGAACTTGGGGGTCTAACCCCTTTCAGTTCTTTCTTATGGAGTAAATCCATATGTAAGACATATTAATATTTAAGTATAAAAAGTGTAATTTTTCGAGAGTCTCTATTATGCTGAATAAGGAAAATCTATGTACGAATATACACACACATACAGTCAATATTCAATATGGATAATACAGACTGTTGGAAATAAAATTACTTATTTGACTGAAGACAAACTTTATCCAACCAGTGGATAGTTGGAAGGTCTGATGGGAAAGACATACCCATTTTAAGTAAAACGTAGAGCCTGCTGTGAGGGGCATGTGCATGTGTGGGAGATGGGAACACGGTACGTGTGTACAGCCGTCACCAACCATCAGCAGAAGGAGCTGCGATGCCAACAGAGGGGCACAAATGAAAGACTAAAAATATTATTTTACTAACCAACCCCAAAGGCAGCAGCAAAGGGTGGAGAGAGGCACGAATGTGGCCAGTTTGGTGAAGGATTAGCATTGGTGCAGACAGAGCTCAGGGACACACAGGCCACTGTGGGCGGGGTCCGGAGCCGGGGGGTGCAGCAGATGAGCTGGACCCCGGGAACAATGGCCGAGGTGCTTCAGAGGGTTCCCCTGCCCCCCGAGGGCTGCACCTGCCAGGGGTGGGGGCGGGGCCCGGAGCGGGTTGGACCAGAGGCCCGAGAGCCGGGCCAGGCATTGGATACAGGTCCTCCCTGGAGACACAGAGCTCGCTGGAGAAGGCGAGGAAGCAGCTCGAGTCCCAGGATCACATGGGTGTGGTAGAGGCTCACAGGACCCTCCGACCTGTCCGGGAACCCCACACACAGCACTTGCCCCTCACTTTCCCAGAATTTTTGGAGATGCAAATGTACAATTGTTTTAATGGAAACTTCCATTTTAGTGAAGCTAGGGAAACTGATATAGCACAGAGTCCATAGTACAAAGAGAGGAGCCACAGGCCACGGACACCTGGCAGAGCCCATGTGATGGAGGCCACAGAACAGCACTGAGAAGGCCCAGCGTTCTGAGGACAGCTTGTGTGACATGACCTGCCCGGGAGCGGAGACTGCTGTCCACAGGAGCCCCTCGGTGCCCAGCGATGGGTCACACCAGCCACCAGCCCAAGAACCCCTCAGTGCCCAGCGCGTGCCAGCTGTTGCCCGATGGATCCCTCGTCTCAGGCTCAAGAGGCTCCCTGTTGACACATAGATTGTACCTTGTTTCAGGATGGAGCTTATGAATTCCATTTTAAAATATCTCTTTCCTGTTCTATTCCTTCAGGTAGTTAGCCTTGGAAAGAATCGATGTGGGCAGGATTCAAAAAGAGGAACTCCAAAATCTATGGGATGCGGCAAAGGCGTCCTAAGTGGAATGCACATTGCTCTCCAGGCCTACTTCAAGGGATTAGAAAAAGCGCAAGTCCAAAATCTAACAGCTCACCTAAAGGAACTAGAGGCAGAGCAACAAGAACGCCCTAAACCCAGTAGAAGAAGAGAAATAGTAAAAATTAGAGCAGAAATAAACAACATAGAGACCAAAGAAACAATTGAACAGATCAATGAAACCAAGAGTTGGTTTTTTGAAAAAATAAACAAAATTG
>NW_024082742.1:32168-56749 GCF_003009895.1 Hyaena hyaena | reverse complement strand
AGTGAAGAAATGGGCAGAAGATATGAACAGACACTTCTCCAAAGAGGACATCCAGATGGCCAACAGACACATGAAACGATGCTCAGCATCCCTCCTCATCAGGGAAATACAAATCAAAACCACACTGAGATACCACCTCACGCCAGTCAGAGTGGCTAAAATGAGCAAATCAGAGAACGCGAGATGCTGGCGAGGATGTGGAGAAACGGGCACCCTCCTACGCTGTTGTTGGGAATGCAAACTAGTGCAGCCCCTCTGGAAAACAGTGTGGAGGTTGCTCAGGAAAATAACAATAGAACTCCCTTATGACCCAGCAATAGAACTGCTAGGAATTTACCCAGGGGACACAGAAATGCTGATGCATAGGGGCACATGCACCCCAATGTTCATAGCAGCACTCTCAACAATAGCCAAAACATGGAAAACGGCTAAGTGTCCATCAGTGGACGAATGGATCAAGAAGATGTGGTTTATCTATACCATGGAATACTACATGGCAATGAGAAACCATGAAATCTGGCCTGTGTAGCAACATGGATGGATCTTGAGGGTGTTATCATGAGCGAAATAAGTCAGGCAAAGAAGGACAAATACCATGTTTGCACGTATAGGAGGATTATGAGGAACTTAACGGAGGACCATGGGGGAGAAGAAGGGGGGAAATGGTGGGGGAAAGGGAGAGAGGCAAACCATGAGAGACTCTTGAATGCTGAGAACAAACTGAGGACTGATGGATGTGGGGGGTAGGGGGGAGATGGGCATGGAGGAGGGCACTTCTGGGGATGAGCACTGGGTGTATATGGAAACCAAATTGACAATAAACTATTTGTAAAAAAAAAAAAAAAAAAAAAAGAGGAACTCCTTGGTAATTCCTTATTCCAGAATAAGGCCACTGAAGACATGGCAGTGAGCGAAGCATCCACTTCGGATGGACACGTAGAGAAGGAGTGATGTCCATACAGCGGATTATGTCACTCAGCCACACAAAGGAGGGAAATTCTGCTGTTGGCCCGCACAGGTGGGCCTTGAAGACATTATGCGGAGTGACATGAGCCAGAGAAAGACACTGTGTGATCTCACTTGTGTACAGAAACTTAAAAAGCCAAACCTCTAAGAACAGAAGGTCAAAAGATGGTAACCAAGGGCTGGAGGTGAGGGAGTAGGGGGAACATGGTTTTGGAGTGTAAACTTGCAACTAGTAGATAAAACAGCTTTGGAGATGGGATGCACGGCCCAGTGATGACAGTCAACAGACTATATCATAAACTTCCGAGCTTGCTGAGAGACCACATCCTAATTCTTCCCAACACAAAAATATAAATGATAATTATGTGACCCCATGGGTGTTAGCTCTGCCATAACAATCATATGTGGGCACCTTAAATGCACACAGCATATGCGTCCTTATGTCTCAAATTTAGAAGTAAAGTGCCTTTTTGTTTGTTTGTTTGATTTCTTTTTTTTTAATGTTTTATTTATTTCTAGGAGAGAGATAGAGACAGCATGAGCAGGGGAGGGTCAGAGAGAAAGGGAATCACAGACTTTGAAACAGGCTCCAGGCTCTGAGCTGGCAGTCAGCACAGAGCCCAACGCGGGGCTCGAACCCACGAACCGCGAGATCATGACCCAAGAGAAAGTCGGACGCTTAACCGACTAAGCCACCCAGGCGCCCCTGTTTGTTTTATTTCTGAGAGAGAGAGAGAGAGAGAGCACGTGAGCAGGGGAGGGTCAGAGAGAGAGGGAGATACAGAATCCGAAGCAGGCTCCAGACTCTGAGCTAGCAGTCAGCACAGAGCCTGATGCAGGGCTTGAACCCACGAACCGTGTGATCATGACCTGAGCCGAAGTCGGACGCTTAACCGACTGAGCCACCCAGGCCCCTTAAGTGCCTTATCACAAAAGAAAAGAAGTAATGCTACTGAAAAACAGTTTGAACATTCAAGGATCCAGCAAATAGGTTTCTATAATCCCCACATGGCAAAACTGCTTGTGAAAAAACGTCGGCCACCAAAAGATGCATGGAGAAGCTGGGGCCACAAAACCCACTGTAAAGACCAACGTGGTCAGCTTCAGGCTGAGACCCAGCAGCTGCAGAAACTTAACAGAGAGGAGATGGGCTCTGTCCCGACCAAGCAGAACTTTCACCGCCAGCAAAAGTGCCTGCCAGAAACAAGCACAGGATTGGGGTGGGTGACAGCCACTGCACCCTGCGGAGAGCTAGGTGCCCAAGGACGTCAATGAGGTGGACCCAGTGGGAGGGGAGGAGGCAGAGCCAGGTACAAACTGTCTAGTAAGACAGCAGCACCCCAAGGAGAGCCCTGTGACGAGAGGCGGGAAGGAAGTGGGTGCAAGAAGGAGCCAGCGCTTTCACACCCCGCAGAGCGGAGGCCACAGGTTGTGGGATGTTGTCACTACACAGTAACTACTGCATACTCAAAGAGCAGAGAAGGGCAGCTCGAAATGAAAAACTTCTTTTGGGAGTTGAAAAGCAGAAAGCATGACTTGAACGGATAGGACAGGATGGAGACCAAACATGTCTGTCCTCTCAGTATGTGTCGGTGATCTTACTGTGTCCACTGAAGGGAAGCACTTTTGGACAAGATGACAAAGAAAACAAACGGCTCATGAGCATCACACAGAAAAAGAGAAGCGGAAACACTTGAGTGAAGGCAGCCGTTTTCTCATGATGAGACTTCAGGCTCCAATTCTACCAGACGTCTAAAGAATACATAATACCCATTCCTCCCAAACTGTTCCAGAAAATTCAAGAGGAAGAAAAACTTCCAAATTTGATCTATGATGTCAGCATTACTCTAATAATAAAATGAGATAAAAATACCACCAATAAAGAGAACAACAGGCCAACATCTCTCATGAACATGAATGCAAAAAATCCTCACAAAACACTAGCAAACCAAATCCAACAGTATATTAAAAAAAAATTATGCACCACGTTCAAGTGGGATTTAGTCCCAGGATGCAAGTGTGGTTTAATATTTGCAAATCAACCAACGTGATATATCACATCAATAAGAGAAAGGATAAGAATCATATGATCCTCTCAATAGATGCAGAGAAGCATTTGACAAAGTACAGCACCGATTCTTGACAAAAACCCTCAACAAAGTAGAGATGAGGGAACACACCTCAACATCATAAAGGCCATATGTGAAATCCATAGCTGATAACATCCTCAACCAGGAAGAACTGAGCTCTTCCTCTACTGTCAAGAACAAGACAGGAATGCCCCACTCATCATTACTCCTAAACATAGTAGGGGAAATCATACCCTCAGCAATCAAACAACTGAAAGAACTAAAGGACATTCAGATTGGCAAGGAAGAAATCAAACCTGCACATTTGCAGACAATATGATACTCTATATAAAAAACCAAAAGACTCCACCAAAAAATTACAACAACTAATACCAGAATTCAGGAAAGTCACAGAATATAAAATCAACATACAGAAATTTGTTGCATTTCTATACAGCAATAATGAAACGAGAGAAAGAGAAATTAAAGAATCAATCACATTTACAATTGCACCAAAGACAATAAGATACCTAGGAACAAACTTAACCAAAGAGTTAAAGATCTGCAGGCTGAAAATGATAAAACACTGATGAAAGAAATTGAAGATGACACAAAGAATGTAAAGACTTTCCATGCTCATGGATCTAATAGGCAAATGACCAAATGGGAAAAGATAGTTGCAAATGACATATCGGATAAAAGGTTAGTATCCAAAATCTATAAGGAACTCACCAAACTCCACACCCGAAAAACAAACAATCCAGCCAAGAAACGGGCAGAAGATATGAACAGACATTTCTCCAAAGAGGACATCCAGATGGCCAACAGACACATGAAATGATGCTCAGCATCCCTCCTCATCAGGGAAATACAAATCAAAACCACACTGAGATACCACCTCACGCCAGTCAGAGTGGCTAAAATGAGCAAATCAGAGAACGCGAGATGCTGGCGAGGATGTGGAGAAACGGGCACCCTCCTACGCTGTTGTTGGGAATGCAAACTAGTGCAGCCCCTCTGGAAAACAGTGTGGAGGTTGCTCAGGAAAATAACAATAGAACTCCCCTATGACCCAGCAATAGAACTGCTAGGAATTTACCCAGGGGACACAGAAATGCTGATGCATAGGGGCACATGGACCCCAATGTTCATAGCAGCACTCTCAACAATAGCCAAGACATGGAAAGAGCCTAAGTGTCCATCAACGGACGAATGAATCAAAAAGATGTGGTTTATCTATACGATGGAATACTACATGGCAATGAGAAAGAATGAAATCTGAAAAAGTACATTGGAGCAGAGGGCAAGATGGCGGAGAAGTAGGTAGCTCCGTACATTTCACTCGCCCCCATATCTCCAATGGAGAAGGCCTGAAGCCATAGGAACCCTTAGAGAATCCAGGAGGTTGGGAGGAAAAGAATAAAGAGTCTGCTTAGAAAACCTTATATCAGCTACCTCAAGAAACAAGCGAAAGTACACATGGTGGAGAGTCCCAAATACCACTACGAGTAGGAAAATAAAATAACCAAGGTCTCAACAAAAGAGACCAAGAGAGACCATTCAAAGAACACTTTCTTTTTTTTTTTTTTTAATATTTTTTTATTTTTATTTCCAGGAGAGAGAGAGAGAGACAGCGTGAGCAGGGGAGGGTCAGAGAGAGAGGGAGACTCAGATTCTGAAACAGGCTCCAGGCTCCGAGCCAGCAGTCAGCACAGAGCCCGACGCGGGGCTCGAACCCACGAACCGCGAGATCATGACCTAAGCGAAAGTCGGACGCTTAACCGACTAAGCCACCCAGGCGCCCCTCAAAGAACACTTTCTAAATGGACAGGGCCTGGACAGTCAAAGAGCCTTCATTGGTACAACAGCGCTCACAGGTGCAGAGTTCATAACAAGCTTTTAAAACTAACAAGAGATAGAAAGCTAACCAAGATGATGAAATGAAACAGCTCTCCTCCAAAGAAATTCCAGGAAGAATTGACAGCTAAAGAACTGCTCAAAACAGATACAAGAAAAATAACTGAACAAGAATTTAGAACAATAATCATAATATTAATCGCTGGGCTTGAAAAAGGCATGAAGGACATCAGAGAAACTATGGCTACAAACACTATGGAGCTTAAAAATAGTTATGATGAATTTAAAAATGCAATAAATGAGATACATAATAAACTGGAGGCATCCAATGCACGAACTAAAGAGGCAGAAAGGAGAATAAGTGATTTAGAAGACACAATTATAGAAAAATAACACACTGAGAAAAAGAGAGATAAACTGATCCAGGAACATGAAAGAAGAGTTCGAGAGCTCAGCTATACAATCAAACGGAACAATATCCGTACCGTAGTAATCCTTGAAGAGGAAGAGAGAGGGAAAGAACTGTAAGAGTTCTTGAACAAATTATAGCAGAGAACTTCCCTAACCAGGGGAGGGAAGTAGATGTTGAAATTAAAGAGGCACAGAGAACTACCCTCAGACATAACTTGAATATATCTTCTGCACAACGTATCATGGTGAAACGGGCTTAAGATAAGGACAAAGAGAGAATTTTGAAAGCAGCTAGGAAGAAAAGGGTCCTACATACAAAGGGAAGCCTATGAGGGTAGTAGGAGACCTATCTACTGAAACATGGCAGGCCAGAAAGGAATGGTAGGAAATCTTCAATGTGAGGAACAGAAAAAAATGCAGCCAAGAATCCTCTATCCAGCAAGCCTGTCATTCAGAATAGAAGGAGAGATAAAAGCCTTTCCAAAAAAAAACAACAACAACAACAACAAAAATTGAAAGTATTTGTCACCACAAAGCCATCCCTACAAGAAATCCAGAGGGGGACTTTCTGAGGGAAATGTTGCAAGGAACGCAAGATGCTAGAGACACCACCACAAGCATGAATCCCACCAACAACACAATGACTCTAAACCCATATATTTCAATAATAACACTGAATGTAATGTGCTGAATGTTCCAATCAAATGACATAGGGTAGCAGAATGGATAAAAAACCAAAATCCATCAAGTTTCTGTCTACAAGAAACTCATTGTAGACTGGAGGACACCTTCAGATTGAAAGTAAGGGGAAGGAGAAATATCTATCATGCTATTGGAAGTAAAAAAAAAAAAGCTGGAGAAGCTATACTTATATCAGACAAACTGGACTTTAAAGTAAAGACAGTAACAAGAGATGAAGAAGGGCATTATATAATAATTAAAGAATCTATCGATCATGAAAAGCAAACAATTATAAATGTCTACGCACCAAATATGGGAGCACCTAAATAGATAAAACAATTAATCACAAACAGAAACACTCTTATCGATAAGAACGTGCTAATAGTAGGACACTTTAATACTCCACTTACAGCACTGGACAGATCAACTAGACAGAAAATCAATAAAGACACAATGGGCTTAAATGACAGATTGGACCAGATGGATTTGACAGATACATTTAGACTCTACATCCTGAGGCTATGGAATTCACTTTCTTTTCAAGTGTGCGTGGTGCATTCTCCTAGATAGATCACATACTGGGACATAAAGCAGCCCTCAAGAAATACAAAAGTATTGAGATCATACCATGCACACTTTCAGACCACAATGTTATGAAACTCGAAATCAATCACAGCAAGAAGTCTGGAAAACCTCCAAAAACATGGAGGTTAAAGAATACCCTACTAAAGAACGAATGGGCCAATCAGGCAATTAGAGATGAATTTAAAAAACATATGGAAAAAAATGAAAATGAGAATACAACAACCAAAACTCTATGGGATGCGGCAAAAGCAGTCCTAAGAGAAAGTACATTTCAGTCCAGGTCTATTTCAAAAAATTAGAAAAAGCGCAAGTGCAAAATCTAACGGTGCACCTAAAGCAACTAGAGGGAGAGCAACCAGAACACCCCAAACGCAGTAGAAGAAGAGAAATAATAATAAAAATCAGGTTAGACATAAACAATATAAAACCAAAGAATCAGTTGAACAGATCAATGAAACCAACAGTTGGTTTTTTGAAAAAATAAACAAAATTGACAAACCTCTGGCCAGGCTTCTCTAAACGCAAGGAGAGAGCACCCAAATAGACAAAATCATGAATGAAAATGAATTGATTACAACCAACCCCTCAGAAATACAAGCAATTATCAGGGAATACTATGAAAAATTATATACCAATAAACTGGACAACTTAGAAGAAATGGACAAATTCCTAAACACACACTACCAAAATTCACACAGGAAGAGATAGAAAACCTGAACAGACCCATAACAAGTGAGGAAATCGAATCAGTTATCAAAAATCTCCCAACAAATAAGAGCCCTGGACCAGATGGCTTCCCTGGGGAATTCTAACAGACATTTAAAACAAAATTAATAACCCATTCTTCTCAAGTTACTCCAAAAAATAGAAATCGAAGGAAAACTTCAGGACTCATTTTATGAAGCCAGCATCACTTTGATTCCCAAGCCAGACAGAGACCCAGCAAAAAAGGAGAACTGCAGGCCAATATCCTTGATGAATACGGATGCAAAAATCCTCAACAAGATACTTGCAAATCGAATTGAACAGCACATAAAGGAATTAATCACCAAGATTAATCAAGTGGGATTCATTTCTGGGTTACAGAGCTGGTTCCATCTTCAGAAATCAATCAATGAGATACATCACATCAACAAAAGAAAAGATAAAAATCATATGATCCTGTCAATAGATACAGAAAAAGCATTTGACAAAATACAGCATCCCTTCTTAATAAACACCCTGGAGAAAGTCGGGATAGAAGGAACTTACTTAAACATCATAAAAGCCATCTATGAGGAGCCCTCAGCTAATATCATCCTCAATGGGGAAAAACTGAGAGCTTTCCCCCTGAGATCAGGAACACGACAGGGATGTCCACTCTCACCACTGTTGTTTAACATAGTGCTGGAAGTCCTAGCATCAGCCATCAGGCAAAAAAAGGAAATAAAAGGCATCACAATGGGCAAAGAAGAAGTCAAACCTTCACTTTTTGCAGACGACACGATACGCTACATAGAAAACCTGACACACTCTACCAGAAGCCTACTAGAACTGATCCAAGAATTCAGCAAAGTTGCAGGGTACAAATTCAATGTACAGAAGTTGGCTTCATTTTTATACACCAACAATGAAACAACAGAAAGAGAAATCAAGAAACTGACCCCATTCACATTGCACAAAAAACCATAAAATACTTAGGAATAAACCTAACCAAGGAGATCTGTAATGAAAACTATAAAAAAACTTATGAAGGAAATTGAGGAAGACACAAAGAAATGGAAAAACATTGCATGCTCATGGATTGGAAGAATAAATATTGTTAAAATGTCATTACTACCCAAAGCAATCTACACATTCAATGCAATTCCAATCAAAATTGCACCAGCATACTTCTCAAAACTAGAACAAACTATCCGAAAATGTGTATGGAACCACAAAAGACCCCGAATAGCCAAAGTAATACAAAAGAAGAAAACCAAAACGGGAGGTATCACCATCCAAGACTTGAGCCTCTACTACAAAGCTGTCATCATCAAGACAGTATGGTGTTGGCACAAGAACAGACCCATAGACCAATGGAATAGAATTGAGAACTCAGAAGTGGACCCAAAAGTGTACAGCCAATTAATCTTTGACAAAGTAGAAAAGAATATCCAATGGAAAAAAGACAGCCTCTTTAACAGATGGTGCTGGGAGAACTGGACAGCAACATGCAGAAGAATAAAACTAGATCATTTTCTCACACCAGACACAAAAATGAACTCAAAATGGATAAAGGACCTGAATGTGAGACAGGAAACCATCAAAACCCTTGAGGAGAAAGCAGGAAACAACCTCCTTGACCTCAACCGCAGCAACTTCTTACATGACACATCCCCAAAAGCAAGGGAATCAAGAGCACAATGAACTATTGGGACCTCATCAAGATTAAAAGTTCTGCACAGCAAAGGAAACAATCCATAAAGCTAATAGGCATCCTACGGAATGGGAAAAGATAGTGGCTATGACATATCAGATAAAGGGTTAGTATCCAAAATCTATAAGGAACTCACCAAACTCCACACCCGAAAAACAAACAATCCAGCCAAGAAACGGGCAGAAGATATGAACAGACACTTCTCCAAAGAGGACATCCAGATGGCCAACAGACACATGAAATGATGCTCAGCATCCCTCCTCATCAGGGAAATACAAATCAGAACCACACTGAGATACCACCTCAAGCCAGTCAGAGTGGCTAAAATGAACAAATCATGAGACTCTAGATGCTGGCGAGGCTGTGGAGACACAGGCACCCTCCTACACTGTTGGTGGGAATGTAAACTGGTGCAGCCCCTCTGGAAAACAGTGTGGAGGTTCCTCAAAAAATTAACAACAGACCTCCCCTAGGACCCAGCAATAGCACTGCTAGGAATTTACCCAAGGGATACAGGAGTGCTGATGCATAGGGGCACATGGACCCCAATGTTCATAGCAGCACTCTCAACAATAGCCAAGACATGGAAAGAGCCTATGTGTCCATCAAAGGACAAATGAATCAAGAAGATGTGGTTTATCTGTACGATGGAATACTCCATGACAATGAGAAAGAATGAAATCTGGCCATGTGTAGCAACATGGATGAAACTTGAGGGTGTTATGCTGAGCGAAATAAGTCAGGCAGAGAAGGACAAATATCATATGTTTGCACGTATAGGAGGATTAGGAGGAAATTGACGGAGGAACAAGGGGGAGAAGAAGGGGGGAAATGGTGGGGGAAAGGGAGAGAAGCAAACCTTGAGAGACTCTTGAATGCTGACATAAACTGAGGACTGATGGATGTGGGGGGGAGGAGGGATGGGCATGGAGGAGGGCACTTGTGGGGATGAACACTGAGTGTTATGTGGAAACTAATTTGACAATAAACTATGTTTAAAAAATAAATAAATAAAATTTAAAAAAATAAAAAATAAAAAAAAATAAAAACACTGTTTCAGTTCTTAAAAAAAAAAAAAAGTGCGTACGGCTGGCAATGCCCATGAGACCATTCCAGCAATGAGAGGAAACGGCAAGGGGGACCTTGGGCTGCAGACATCCTTCAGTGCTGTTGGCTGAGGACTGAGGTTGGCCTGATTTGCTCCAGCCCAGCCTTCAGGAAAATATGGGTGAAGGAAATGTCATGATCTCTGAGGCTTTGTGAATGCCCAGGTCATTGTGGGGACTGACCTGAAGGTATAGGCTTGTCCCACTCTGGCGGGAGGGGTACTGCCCTGAGGACCGGAGCCCTGGAGCTACTGCTTCCATCACTGATGACCCGTCGTGGCTGCCCTCCCCTTTTCCTGTGGCACCTCCCAGGAGCGGCCATTCCATGGCAGCCAGAGAGCAGGTTGAAATGAGGTGTTTGTCCAGCCGTGTGTACTCTTTGGAACCCAGCAAAAGGAGAACACTCCCAGGTCCGGGGGATGAGACCATCAGGGAGTTCCACGATGGACACAGGGATGAGGTCTGGACAAGGAGATGCAGGAGAAGCTGGGGCTTCCTTTCTTGAACAAAAAGCCAGATTAACAATGAGAGGGCCGTCCCTCCTGCTTCAGGTGCCAGTGACAGTGGCAGCCCCTCTCCCACCTGGAGGAGGGGCCAGACATCCACAGAGGCCCCAGATCAAGATCACCACCCCATAGCCTCAGCAGCTGGGCAGGCTCCTGTCCTGACTCCTCACTCACTGAGAAGACTGACACTGTGGGTCCTTTATCCCGTGCACTGAATGTGTTTTGTCCCACAGAGCATGTTGACCCCCGGGGCGGCCCCTTCTCTCAAGAACTGGGGGAACATATGGGCCTTTTCTGGACTTTGTTAACTCCCCACTACATCTTCTGGGCTGTAGTGGTGAAGTGGGAAGTATGCCAGCAGCCACTGGCATGAGTTGGTGTTCCCACCCATTTTTTAAATTTGTTTGTAAGCTCTTGCCTTTTTTCTGGTTTTTACTTTTTTTGTTTATATCATAGAGTATTAGAGGAGGGAAATTCTGTTTCTAATTCCTTTCTATTCCCTTTGGTGATTTCTCACAACTGTTAGTTTATCAGTGACAGCAGCCATTTGCTCTTGTATTGCTTCTGGCCTGGGAAGTGAAGCAAGAAGACTCTTTCCTGTCGTGTTTTCTATGCATACGGACTTTCCTTCTGGAGGAAAGTACTCAGGAAATCAGCTCCCTGATGGCAGAGGCTATCAGAAGTCAAATTTCAGACATAAAGCCTCTCCATGTGAACATTAGGAATTTTTTCAGTACTTGCACCTGCGTTCTGGCCATCTGGTCTACCACAGTACCCGATTCTGGGGGAATGCGACCCTAGAGTGTGATTAGCCCGTCGAGGCTTGGAGGGACATCAAGGCCTCATGCTAGCCACTGCTAGCTCACCGGCTGTTTCAGAAGCACTTGCATGGACATGCCAGGACGAACAGGGGAGCTGAGTGACAGGGTGCCCCCCGCCGCCCCCGGCCCAGGGTTTCAGCCTTCAGCTCTACTAGAGTTTAGCTCCTGGCAGCTGAGCCAGGAGACACCTTCTCAGTCTCCATTATGAAAGGGATAGGGCCCTAGGAGGCTGCAGCTGTGGGCAGAGGCTGGAAGACTGAGCAGTTGGCCCAGTTATGGACACGCCATTACATCGATCCAGAAACCATGCCTGGCACTCACTGGGGCACCCACCTGTAACACCCATGTCCTTCCCCTGACAGGTGCTTGTGGTGGAGACAGGGGCAGGGGAAGCCCAGAACTGGGCTGCGGGATGCTGCAGAAGGAACCAGCCTGGGCATGGGCACAGCCAGCTGCATGGTTTGTAGGCTCAGGACCCACCACACCTGCCCCGACCCAAACTCCACACAGCATTGCCAGGAAAAACCAGGGATGGCAGTTCAGAGGTCTTTATAGAAGGCTCAAAGAGCTCTGCCAAGGTCAGCTCCTACTTGGCCCACAGGCCTCATAGGATACACTGGTCTGCAAGAGCTGAATCATGTCCTCTGCAAGCCAGACGATGTCTGGCATGGCTGGTTCTTTACTGTGGGGGAGGGGCCAGCAGGGCATGGAGGGCACCTTCCCTGCCCCAGCTGGGAACTGGCCCTAGAAAGCCTGAGCAGGTGTTTCCTCAAGGGCTGGAAGCAGACCCTGCCCTTTGGCCCTTAAAAGGAGACAGGAGGCCCCACAGCTGAGACTGCAGCACAAAGAGCCTCCAGAAAGGGGCTGGGGCTGCAGGAAGCCCGGTCTGCAAGCCAGGAGCCACCCCCGTGGGCCATGGAGGGCAGGCACTGGAGACCAGGCATGGGGGTGGGGAGAAAGCCCAGGCCATGCCCCACTACTCATTCTGCTCTGCCCCCAGGTCCCCAGGGCCGGCCAATTCTCACTCAGGCTACAGAGTCACTGCTCCTTCTCCACTCTCTCTGCTTCACCTCCCCCACCTACTTCCTCCACAGACACCTCCGGGCCATGGAGCTCATCTGCCTTCACACAGGGCATCCCCACAGCACTCCCCAGGCTCACCCTCACTGCCCCAGACCTGGACACCATCCATGTGCTGCTGTTAAGCCATTTCTGGAGAGGCCCTGACCCTGGCATCACAGTGGGGTCTCCTCAGCACCTCCAACCTGAGACTGACATCACCACCCGCACCATCACTGTGCCTACATCCCCCAATAGCCCCCCATTTCCTCAAGACCTGGCCAGGAACCTGGAGCCCCAGCCTCGGTCCTGCATCCTGGGAGCCCCACCTCAGATGTGCCCTGCCCGTCTCTGCCCTCTGCCTCCCACAGCCCCACACCCAGCCCGCCACCTCCCACAGGCGCCCCAGTGGCCTACTGACCACCCCATGGGCTCCCTAACCCTCTGTCAACACCCAGCCTTCCCACTCCTGGTGCCCCCAACCCAGCTCACATCCCAGAACTTTCCAGAGAAAGAACCTCAGCCTCTTCAAGGGGCACATAGGCCATCTTGAGTCCATCTACACGAAGCCACCTGCCACTCTTCTCCAGGCCCCCAGCCCAGCAAGGATCAGGGCTCTGGCTGCCTCTGTGCCTGGAGTTATGCACGCAAACCCACACACGCACATACACAGGCGCTTCTAGCATGCCCTTCTCTCACCTGCTTGGCACAAACCTTGGGGTCTCATCGTCCCTCCCAGTCCTTGGCTGTCTCCTCTCTGTCTCCCTGCCTCCTATCATGCCTGCCACACTCACACCTGGCCTGTGTGAGCCTGTGGGTTGTGGCACTCAACCCCAGGCCTGATGGGTGGAAACACAGACGTGTCCCTCGAGGGCATGGAGAGCGTGGCGCAGCCTGGACCTCCAGGAGCCCTGGTCCACAGAGGAAGCGAGTGGGCAGAGTTAATATGGTAGATGCTGCTGCCTCCATCTCTGCGAGCCGAGGAGAAACAGCCACACAGGATGAGACTCTGGACTCATGCGGCCCACCTCTCGGGTCTGTCATGAGCCTGAGTGGGGTCCATGGGCTGCAACTGGTGGTCTTCTCAGACAATACAACTCGAAAGCAGTTGGCCCATGGACACAGCCTTGGATCTGCTCTTATTTGGAAAATGGGAACAAATTACAGCAGAGAACTTCCCCAACCAGGAGAGGGAAGTAGATGTTGAAATTCAAGAGGCATAGAGAACTCCCCTCAGATGTAACTTGAATCGATCTTCTGCATGACATACCATACTGAAACTGAAATATAAGGACAAAGAGAGAATTTTGAAAGCAGCTAGGGAGAAAAGCGCCCTAACATACAAAGGGAAACCTATCAGAGTGGTGACAGACCTATCTACTAAAACTTGGCAGGCCAGAAAGGAATGGCAGGAGATCTTCAACATGATGAACAGCAAAAATATGCAGCCATGAATTCTCTACACAGCAAGCCTGTCATTCAGGATAGAAGGAGAGATAAAAGTTCCTCCAAATAAACAAAAATTGAAAGAATTTGTCACCACTAAGCCAGCCCTACAAGAAATCCAGAGGGGGACTCTCTGAAGGAAATGTTGCAAGGAACGCAAGATGCTAGAGACACCACCACAAACATGAACCCCACAAACGACACGTTGACTCTAACCCATATATTTCAATAATAACACTGAATGTAAATGGACTAAATGCCCCATTCAAAAGACATAGGGTAGCAGAATGGATAAAAAACCAAAATCCATCAATTTGCTGTCTACAAGAAACTCATTTTAGACTGGAGGACACCTTCAGATTGAAAGTAAGGGAAAGGAGAAATATCTATCATGCTACTGGAAGTAAAAAAAAAAAAAAAGCTGGAGGAGCTATACTTATATCAGACAAACTGGACTTTAAAGTAAAGACAGTAACAAGAGATGAAGAAGGGCATTATATAATGAATAAAGGGTCTATCCATCAGGAAGAGTTAACAATTATAAATGTCTATGCGCCAAATATGGGAGCACCTAAATACATTAAAAAAATCACAAACAGAAACACTCTTATGGATAAGAACGTGCTAATAGCAAGGGACTTTATTACTCCACTTACAGCAATCAACTAGACAGAAAATCAATAAAGACACAATGGTCTTAAATGACACATTGGATCAGATGGATTTGGCAGATATATTTAGAACTCTACATCCTGTGGCTATTGAATTCACTTTCTTCTCAAGTGTGCATGGCACGTTCTCCAAGATAGATCACATAATGGGACATAAAGCAGCCCTCAAGAAATATAAAAGAATTGAGATCATACCATGCACATTTTCAGACCACAATGTTATGAAATTCGAAATCAATCACAGCAAGAAGTCTAGAAAACCTCCAAAAACATGGAGGTTAAAGAACACCCTACTAAAAAAAGAATGGGCCAATCAGGCAATTAGAGAAGAAAGAAAAAAAACATATGGAAACAAATGAAAATGAGAATACAACAATCCAAACTCTATGGGATGCAGCGAAAACAGTCCTATGAGGAAAGTAAATTGCAGTCCAGGCCTATTTCAAGAAATTAGAAAAAGCGCAAGTGCAAAATCTAACAGTGCACCTAAGCAACTAGAGGAAGAGCAACAAGAGCACCCCAAACCAGGTAGAAGAAGAGAAATAATAAAAACCAGGGCTGAAATAAACAATATAGAAACCANGCAGTTAAATGAAACAGTAAGTGAAGAAATGCAATATGCTTTGTTTTGTTAACAACATTCAAATGAAAATTATCCAATAAAGCTATGAATTAGAAATTATGAGAAGCTTGCACAACAAGGAGAGAATTATGATGATTATATTAAAAAATGGCCATTTGGGGCGCCTGGGTGGCTTAGTCGGTTAAGCGTCCGACTTTCGCTTAGGTCATGATCTCGCGGTTCGTGGGTTCGAGCCCCGCGTCGGGCTCTGTGCTGACTGCCAGCTCAGAGCCTGGAGCCTGTTTCAGTCTGTGAATCCCTCTCTCTCTGACCCTCCCCTGCTCACGCTGTCTCTCTCTCTCTCCTAGAAATAAATAAAAAAAAAAAACATTAAAAAAAAGAAATACAAGCAATTATCAGGGAATACTATGAAAAATTATATACCAATAAACTGGACAACTTAGAAGAAATGGACAAATTCCTAAACATACACTCACTACCAAAATTCACACGGGAAGAGATAGAAAACCTGAACAGACCCATAACTAGTGAAGAAATCGAATCAGTTATCAAAAATCTCCCAACAAATAAGAGCCCTGGACCAGATGGCTTCCCTGGGGAATTCTAACAGACATTTAAAACAGCATTAATACCCATTCTTCTCAAACTATTCCAAAAAAATAGAAATCGAAGGAAAACTTCAGGACTCATTTTATGAAGGCAGCATCACTTTGATTCCCAAGCCAGACAGAGACCCAGCAAAAAAGGAGAACTACAGGCCAACATCCCTGATGAATACAGATGCAAAAAAAATCCTCAACAAGATACTTGAAAATCGAATTCAACAGCACATAAAAGGAATTAATCACCAAGATCAAGTGGGATTCATTCCTGGGTTACAGGGCTGGTTCAATTTTTGGAAATCAATCAATGTGATACATCACATCAACAAAAGAAAAGATAAAAATCATATGATCCTGTCAATAGATACAGAAAAAGCATTTGACAAAATACAGCATCTCTTCTTAATAAACACCCTGGAGAAAGTCGGGATAGAAAGAACTTACTTAAACATCATAAAAGCCATCTATGAGAAGCCTTCAGGTAACATCTTCCTTAACGGGGAAAAACTGAGAGCTTTTCCCCTGAGATCAGGAACACGACAGGGATGTCCACTCTCACCACTGTTGTTTAACATAGTGCTGGAAGTCCTAGCATCAGCCATCAGACAACAAAAGTAAATAAAAGGCATCTCAATGGGCAAAGAAGAAGTCAAACTTTCACTTTTTGCATACAACATGATACTCTACATAGAAAACCCGACAGACTCCACCAGAAGCCTACTAGAACTGATCCAAGAATTCAGCCAAGTTGCGGGGTACAAAATCAACGTACAGAAATCGGCTGCATTTTTATACACCAACAATGAAACAACAGAAAGAGAAATCAAGGAACTTATCCCATTCACAATTGCACAAAAAACCATAAAATACCTAGGAATAAACCAAACCAAGGATATAAGAGATCTATATGATGAAAACTATAAAAAACTTACGAAGGAAATTGAAGAAGGCACAAAGAAATGGAAAAACATTCCATACTCATGGATTGGAATAAATATAGTTAAAATGTCATTACTACCCAAAGCAGTCTACATATTCAATGAAATCTCAATCAAAACTGCACCAGCATGCTTCTCAAAACTAGAACAAACTATCCGAAAATTTGTATGGAACCACAAAATCCCCAAATAGCTAAAGTAATACTGAAGAAGAAAACCAAAACGGGAGGTATCACCATCCCAGACTTGAGCCTCTACTACAAAGCTGTCATCATCAAAACAGTATGGTGTTGGCACAAGAACAGACACATAGACCAATGGAATAGAATTGAGAACTCAGAAGTGGACCCAAAAGTGTACAGCCAACTAATCTTTGACAAAGCAGGAAAGAGTATCCAATGGAAAAAAGACAGCCTCTTTAACAGATGGTGCTGGGAGAACTGGACAGTAACATGCAGAAGAATGAAACTAGATCGTTTTCTCACACCATACTCAAAAATGAACTCAAATGGATAAAGTACCTGAACGTGAGACAGGAAACCATCAAGACCCTAGAGGAGAAAGCAGGAAATAACCTCCTTGACCTCCACCACAGCAATTTCTTCCTTCACACATCCCCAAAAGCAAGGAAATCAAGAGCACAAATGAACTATTGGGACCTCATCAAGATTAAAAGCTTCTGGACGGCAAAGGAAACAATCCATAAAACTAATAAGTAACCGACGGAATGGGGAAAGATACTTGCAAATTACATATTAGATAAAGGGTTAATATCCAAAATCTATAAGGAACTCACCAAACTCCACACCCAAAAAACAAACAACCCAGTGAAGAAATGGGCAGAAGATATGAACAGACACTTCAACAAAGAGGACATCCAGATGGCCAACAGACACATGAAACGATGCTCAGCATCCCTTCTCATCAGGGAAATACAAATCAAAACCACACTGAGATACCACCTCACGCCAGTCAGAGTGGCTAAAATGAGCCAATCAGAGAACTCTAGATTATGGCAAGGATGTGGAGAAACGGGCACCCTCCTTCACTGTTGGTGGGAATGTAAACTGGTGCAGCCCCTCTGGAATACAGTGTGGAGGTTCCTCAAAAAATTAACAGTAGAACTCCCCTAGGATCCAGCAGTAACACTGCTAGGAATTTACCCAAGGGATACAGGGGTGCTGATGCATAGGGGCACATGGACCCCAATGTTCATAGCAGCACTCTCAACAATAGCCAAGACATGGAAAGAGCCTAAGTGTCCATCAACGGACGAATGAATCAAAAAGATGTGGTTTATCTATACAATGGAATACTACTTGGCAATGAGAAAGAATGAAATCATGCCATTTGCACCAATGTGGATGGAACTAGAAGGTATTATGTGAGTGAAATAAGTCAGTTAGAGAAGGATAGATAACATATGTTTTCACTCATATGTGGATCTTGAGAAACTTAACAGAGGACCATGGGGGAAGGGAAGGGGAACAAAATTGTTACAAACAGAGAGGGAGGGAGGCAAACCATAAGAGACTCTTAAATACAGAGAACAAACTGAGGGTGGATGGAGGGAGTGGGGGAGAAGGGAAAATGGGTGATGGGTATTGAGGAGGGCACTTGTTGGGATGAGCACTGGGTGCTCTATGTAAGCGGTGAACTATGGGAATCTACTCCAAAAACCAAGAGCACACTGTACACACTGTATGTTAGCCAATTCGACAATAAATTATATTNAAAAACAAACAACCCAGTGAAGAAATGGGCAGAAGACATGAACAAACATTTCCCCAAAGAGGACATCCAGATGGCCAACAGACACATGAAACGATGGTCCCCGTTCCTCCTCATCAGGGAAATGCAAATTAGAACCACACTGAGATACCACCTCACGATGGTCAGTGTGGCTAAAATGAGCAAATCGGAGGATTCTAGATGCTGGCGAGGATGTGGAGAAACGGGCACCCTCCTACACTGTTGGTGGGAATGTAAACTGGTACAGCCCCTCTGGAAAACAGTGTGGAGGTTCCTCAGGAAACTAACAATAGAACTCCCCTAGGACCCAGCAATAGCACTGCTAGGAATTTACCCAAGGATACAGGGGTGCTGATGCACAGGGGCACATGGACCCCAGTGTTCATAGCAGCACTCTCCACAATAGCTAAAACATGGAAAGAGCCTAAGTGTCCATCAGTGGACGAATGGATCAAGAAGATGTGGGTTATCTATACCATGGAATACTACATGGCAATGAGAGAGAATGAAATCTGGCTTGTGTAGCAACATGGATGGACCTTGAGGGTGTTATGCTGAGCGAAATAAGTCAGGCAGAGAAGGACAAATACCATATGTTTGCACGTATAGGAGGATTAGGAGGAACTCAATGGAGGACCATGGGGGAGAACAAGGGGGAAAGTGGGGGGGGAGAGGGAGGGAGGCAAACCAGGAGAGACTCCTGAATATTGAGAACAAACTGAGGACTGATGGGGGTGAGGGGAGAGAGGAAGGTGTGTGATGGGCATGGAGGGGGGCACTTGTGGGAATGAGCACTGGGTGTTATATGGAAACCAGCTTGACAATAAACTGTTTTTTAAAAAGGCAATAAAAAAAAGAAAGAAAATGAGCAGGGGAGGCCTTCAACATATTGATTACTGTGTTCATGTGACTCAGTAATGATGGAGGATGGGGGCCCGGGTCTCCTATGTGCCCTGTGCCCTCCACACAGGTCCCCCTCACCTGCCTTACAGCCTTGGGGTTCTGGCTAAGCCAGGAACCACAGTACTGAGGCCACCGTGACTGAAGCTCTACAGAAATAGTGCCGGAGCACCCCCGGGGTGGCTGGGTGCTCACCCTCTGGGGCTCACTGGTGGCTGAGGGGAGGCGCTGGGCAGCCCAATGAAGCCGGAGGAGAAGCAGTGTTAAGCTGGTGACAGAAGGCAAGGGGACTTCCCAAGTGGTCATGACACAGAGATGCATTTCACCCAGACGGACTGGGTCGCCAAGGCTCTGGGGAAGTCATGGTGTATGCAGCGGCCTGGGTGCTCGGGGGCAGCTGGGTAAGGGGTTCAGGAAGGGCGAGCGACATTGGGCCCCCGGCAGTGAGGGCTGTTGGAAGGTTGAGCAGGGAGAAGGTGACCTTGGGACCAAAGGGAATCGGATGTCAGGAAGTGCATCCGAAGCCCAGCCAGGAGACTGAGGGCAGGAAGGAACGTGCCAGGGCTTGGGGTGGGCCGTCTCTTCAAGTGGAGAACAGACTTTCCAGCTCCTGGGGTTCCCTGGGGACCCTGGCTGTGGGGGATTCTGTGGTCCCCAGCACAGGGACAGCTCACTGTGCCTATGGTTACTTCGATATCTGGGGCCCGGGAACCCAGGTCACCGTCTCCTCAGGTGAGTCCCCCTTGCTCCAGCTCTGGGGGCCTGAGGCCGGGTCCCTGGGGCCGATCTCAGCTCCTCCACAGGCTGGGACCCGAGACCTGCAGGGCCCCTGGGAGGTGAGCAAGCTGAGAGCCAGCAGAGAGGAGGGAAGGCCCGGGGACAGGGGCTGGAAGCAGAAGTTGTGGGCAGAGCAGGGTCGGGGCCGGGGCCTGGATATCTGTGTGCTGGGGCTGGGCAGGCACACCAGTGTGGCTACTATCAGTTAGATATCTGGGGCCAGGGAACCCAGGTCATCGTCTCCTCAGGTAAGACAGCTTTCTGTCTGCCCCCTCTGTCCCAGGGCTGGGGAAGAAATATCCAGAGGCTCTTTGCTCTGTGTGGGGCCATCTGGGGAGCCCAGAGGGCTGCTTCTGAGGCTGTGAGGTTCCCACCCTGCTGACGGCCTTTCTGTGGGGAGTGGGTGTTCCTGCCTGTGGGAGTCAGGCCGGCGGAGGGGGCTCCACTTCCAGGGGCTTGGGGGGAGGGGCGCATACCCGAGGATTCAGGACGCTGGGCATTGGGCAGGGGTTGAGGTTTTTGTACACCCCTTAGTGGGACCCATAGCAGAGTGACTATTTTCAATACTGGGGCCAAGGAACCATGGTCACAGTGTCCTCAGGTGAGTCCTCCCAGCCTCTTCTCCTCTCTGTCAGAAGGTTTTGGGTGCATTTGGGGAGAAAAGTGAGGCTGCCAGGGTCTCAGGTCTAGAAGGACTGGTTCGGTGGCCGGGTTCTACAGGGACCTCAGCCACCCTCAGCTTCTGGGGCCACCGGGCCCTCTCAGCCCCACCAGCTGTGATTTGAGGAGGTCCGAGGCCTTAGTCAGGCCCCTCTTCTTGTCTGGGGCTCCAGAGACATTGTCACAATGTGACAACTGGTTCAACTACTGGGGCTCGGGGACCCCAGTCATCGTGTCCTCAGGTGGGTCCTCACCCCCCCCCACTCTGGCTGCACTTGGGGAGATCAGAGATTTGGGGGCTCGGAGTCAGAGCTGCCAAGGCATCTTGGAAGCTTGGAAATGGAAGCAGAGACAGGATTCCCAGACACGGGGCTGGAGATCGCCTTTCCACAGTGGCGGTCTGGGTGGCTCTGGCCACATAACTGAAGCCTCCTTGGGGGCCCCCGTGACTGTGGTATAATCGGCATAATCGGGCTCTGTGGCCCTGACACACCTGCCATCCGGGGCAGTGGCCCTTGGGGCTGATTGGACTTCTGGGTTCCAGTTCAGGGCTGTGGTTTGTAGTCAGGTGGCCCAGGCAGGCAGTGGTCTGGCCTCTGGGGGGCCAGGCCAGGACATGGGGTCTCAGGGGCAGCGGGGTGTGTGGGGACAGGGCCAGTGAGGGGGTCCAGGACCCTCCAGATAACAGTGACTTGGAGGATCGGCCTCCGTGTGGCCTGGGAGTGCAGGCCTCCAGCGGGAACCGTGCCGGCTGAGGCCGCAGGGTTTTGGTGGGGTGCAAATGGAGACTTCACCGCTGTGATTACTATGGCATGGATGTGTGGGGCCACGGAACCACTGTCACAGTGTCGACAGGTAAGAGCGGCCCTGCTGGGCCTTCCTTTATTCTCTGCTCCTGTCTGGGGTTTTCTGGGGCTTTCTGGGCATCGATGGCTGGTCCTCAGGACACGTTCCCCAGGGGCAGGCTGGCCGGGAGAGGACGAGAGCCCGGTGCCTCAGGGGTTTCAGAGCCTCTTGATTTTCTGATGCTTTTCTAAAACTGGAACGAGGCCAGCATGTCCAGTGCAGTAACTGAGCCCCTGAAGAGGGGCTGGAGGCTGGCCAGGCCACGTGAGGGTGAGTGGCCAGGACCCCCATGGCTGCAGGACAGTGTGGCTGCGGCAGAGACCCTGGCGTTGGCTCACGAGTGTGTGGGCAGCTATGTTTGGAGCCGCAAGAATGCCGCACATACAGCGGGCCATGAAAGACTGTCTGCAGGGTGAGGAGTGGTGCTCGGTATAGACTGTGTTTACGGTTCTTGGTCGACTGTAAGGACTAGGTGCCTGGGAAGGGGGCTGCGAGCTCGGCTCTGCGAGGTCGGATTCTGGAAGATGGTTTGCCCCTTGTAAGAGGCGCACTGGCTAAACATTAAAGGACAGGATATGTTTGAAGTGGCTCCTGAGAAAAATAGTTAAGACAACTGAGACTTTAAAATGTGAGACGTTTTCAGCATGTTAAACTTTTTAGTCCTGTCTGTCCACTAACAAGCATGAATGTCTTTCTGGCGTAGATACAGGAAATAGTAACATGGCGCTGAATTAATTTATTTTTTATTTAATTCAGTGATTCTGGAAGTGGTGTCTCGGAGTTAGCTGGGGGCGGCGTGTGGGGCCAGCCATCTGCACCAGGTGGCAGGAAGCGTACCACAGGGACGGTCTATTTTGGGAAATACGAAAACAGAGTTGGCAAATTTATAGTTTATGGTTATGAAGAAGTGGTTTTCGGGTGGTTTTGACCAGCTCCGCGGTTCTGAAAAACAACACCTGCATAATTTGCATTTTCTAAAATAAGGCCAAGACGCTGGCACAAGCTGGGACAGTTCCTTTTTTAACAATTTGAATTTAATTTTTCAGTCTTCGCTGCCAACATCTCATTTATATTCATTTTGAAACTAAGACATTTAAGAAATTAAGCAGTCTTGGGGACAGTTTATCAATGCATTCATGTAACTTTTTAAATTAATTATTCTTTCAAATGGTCTTAATCTCAAGCCATTTTCTAATGTCCCAAAGCACTGTTTTTACAATTACTGTGTTCACAATATTTTAAGTTAGTTGATTTTCTCTTTATGATTAACAAGCGTTTAGATATCCTGATAAAGTGGCCTTTGTGTCAGCATTTTCAAGACCACTTTTCAAGCACTCTTGTTGGGGCAAGTTTTAGGTGAAGTGTGTTTTGATCATCCTGAAGGATTTCAGTGATGCGTGTTGGTTGTTGGAGTAAGAGGAAGCACAGTCAGGTCTTGAATCAGAAAGGAATTCTTGCTGGATCCTGAGCTGAAGGAGCCCCAGTGGAGGGTCCATGTGGCCCCCCAAGGCTGCCGTGGCTCAGGGCCCTTGGGACCCCTGCCCCAACCGGGCCCGCCATGGCTTCTGCCACGAGGCCAACGGGCTATTCATCAGTGAACTGATTTAAATGGATTTGGAGGAATTCTTCAATACCAAAGACACCACGGGACTTTCTGGTGACCAGGGAGCCGACATGGTAAGAGAGAGGCGGCCCCGGCTGCCAAATCTGCTGCTCCAGAAAGTCTTTATTTGATGTTTTGCTTTCTGCTTGAAGAGGAGTCAGTCTTTAAAGATTGCTTGGTGAAACAATGAGGTTTATTTGTATGAATCCTTGCATGACCATTGTCTTGGCTTCTTAACTATGAGTTCTGTGGCTCAGAGGGTCTAACATAGACGAAGAGCCTCTTAGGCCATCTTCGAATCGTTAAGTGCAGCTTTGGATTTGAGGTCATTACTGTGCATTTGAAAGTAGCCGTCGCCTTGTATAGAGCTTCATGACAACGAGCAGGATTATATGTGCAAATTGAGAGGAGATGCATTTTTGGTCATGTTTAATGATGATTTTTATTTAGAGGGAGATTAGTTAAAGTTGGAGGCCCACTTTAGACTCAGCAGGCAGGAAGAGTCCAGGATGGTGAAGGCTCCGGCAGGGGGACCCCAGCACTGTTTTCTCAGCACAAAAGGAACGCTGCCCACTCTAAAAGCAAAGATGGGCTTTTCACTCTGAGGACAGCAAACGCTCCTCAGTCCTGGTTAAATATCTTGGTGAATTTAAACTTGCCAGGAAGTATTTTCCCCAGGAAACTGAGGCGGTAGTAAGTGATAATGCTAGAGGGCCAAGAGCTGCCTGAAGACAGGGACCAGGCTGAGAGAAAATAGAGGGTTCCGCTGGAGAAACCCCCAAGGACACACAAGGAGGGAGACGTAGGAATGAGTACCAGAAGGCACTGGCCCTGGGCCAGCCTCAGCTGCATGGATTCCTGGATAAGATGGCTTTGGCCAAGGCAAATGGGTCTGGTGGCCTGAAATTTTCTGGCCAGTCCCAGGACTGGGTTTTCAGGACTGCACTGTACAGGACTACACTGGGCTGCCCAAAGCAGTCCTCAGCTGAGCTGGACTAAACCAGATTGAGCTGGCTTTTCTGAGATGAGCTGAGGCTGAGCTGAACTAGACTCAGATGGGCTGAGCTGGGCTGAGCTGGGGCTGAACTGGGCTGAGCTGGGCTGAGCTGGGGCTGAACTGGGCTGAGCTGGGCTGAGCTGGGGCTGAGCTGGGCTGAACTGGGCTGAGCTGGGCTGAGCTGGGGCTGAGCTGGGCTGAGCTGGGGCTGAACTGGGCTGAGCTGGGCTGAACTGGGCTGAGCTGGGGCTGAACTGGGCTGAGCTGGGCTGAGCCGGGCTGAGCTGAGCTGAACCGGGCTGAGCCGGGCTGAGCTGGGGCTGAGCCGGGCTGAGCTGGGGCTGAGC
>NW_024082742.1:0-29714 GCF_003009895.1 Hyaena hyaena | reverse complement strand
GGGCTGAGCTGGGCTGAGCTGGGCTGAGATGGGCTGAGCTGGGGCTGAGCTGGGACTGAGCTGGGCTGAGCTGGGCTGAGCTGGGCTTAGATGGGCTGAGCTGGGCTGAACCGGGCTGAGCCGAGCTGAAATGGACTGAGCTGAGCTGGGGCTGAGCTGGGCTGAGATGGGCTGAGCTGGGTTGAGCTGGGCTGGGCTAGGCTGGGCTGAACCAGCCTGAGCTGGGCTGAGCTGAACTGAGCAGGGGCTGAGCTGAGCTGAGCTGGGCTGAGATGGGCTGAGCTGGGCTGAGTTGAGCTGAGCTGGGGCTGAGATGGGCTGAGCTGGGGCTGAGCTGGGCTGAACCGGGCTGAGCCGAGCTGAAATGGACTGAGCTGAGCTGGGGCTGAGCTGGGCTGAGCTGGGCTGAGCTGGACTGAACTGGGCTGAGCTGGGTTGAGCTGGGCTGAGCTGAGCTGGGCTGAGCTGGGCTGGGCTAGGCTAGGCTGAACCAGCCTAGCTGGGCTGAGCTGAACTGAGCGGGGGCTGAGCTGGGCTGAGCTGGGCTGAGCTGGGCTGAACTGGGCTGAGATGGGCTAAGCTGAGCTGAGCTGGGGCTGAGCTGGGCTAGACTGAGCTGGGCTGAACCAGGTTGACCTGGGGCTAAGCTGGGCTGAGCTGAACTGAGCTGAACTGGGCTGAACTGGCCTGAACTCGGCTGAGCTGAGCTGAGCTGAGCTGGGCTGAGCTGAGCTGGGCTGGGTTGGGCTGGGCTGGGCTAAGCTAAGTTGAACTAGACTGAGCTGGGCTGGACTAAGTTGGGCTGAACTGGGCTGAACTGAGCTGAGCTGAACTGGGCTGGGCTGAACTGGGCTGAATTGGGCTGGACTGGGCTGATCCAGGTTAGGCTGGGATGGGCTAGGCTAGGTTGAGCTAAACCAGGCTAGGCTGGGCTGGGCTGAGCTTAGCTGAGTTGCACTGGGCTGAACTGGGCTGAGCTGGGCTAGGCTGGGCTGAGCTGGGCTGGGCTGATGTGCGCTAGGCTTAATATTGAAGCCAATTAATCAGGTTCACTGAGCTTGTCCGGCAGAAATGGACTGTCTGAGCTGGCTTGGCTCAGAGTCCAGGCCTCATGTTGGGCCATTTAGTTCTAAGTGGGGAGACCTGGCCTTGCTGGACTGTCCTGACTAACACTGGGCTGACCTCAATGACCTGGTTGTGCTAAGGATGGGCCAAGAAGAATCACATGGTCCCACTCCTTGTGTTCACAGCCTCTGCTGACCCTAGACATACAGGCCTGGGCTGGTAGTCTGTCTGGGAGGGTTGGGGGAGGCGGGGGGCTCCGCTCCATGCTGTCAGTCTGCCGCATGGACAGCTCACGGGGCTCGTGGCTGAGTGTGCCTATGTGGCTCTGGCACCTCAGAGGGAAGGCACCGCTGACTGGGGCCGAGCCGTCCTGAGCTGAGCCAGGGCACTAGAGTGTGTCTGAGGACAAGGGTGGCAGGTGCTGGGGGGGAGGCCACATCTGCCTCTCCCAGCACAAAGTGCCCCCAACTCCCCACCAGCCCAGAGCTGGACTTCTGCAGCAGGTGAGGAGGCTGCTGTGCCTCTCCTTCCCGGCAGGACCCGGGCCTCACCACAGCCACCCACTGTGCCGTCGGTCCAGGCTGGTGAGGGCATCAGGGCAGCCCTTATGGCAGTGAAATGGAGCCACGTGGCTGGCCCTGGCCCGCCTGGCAAAGCGTGGGAAGAAGACGCCTTCTAACCCTGTCTCTTGTCCCTCTCTGGTCCTCAGAGACCCCGTCCCCTCCAGACCTCTACCCCCTCATCACCTGTGAGAGCCCTCTGTCCGATGAGTCCCTGGTGGCCATGGGCTGCCTGGCCCAGGACTTCCTGCCCAGCTCCATCACCTTCTCCTGGAACTACAAGAACAACAGTGTGGTCAACAGCCAGGACATCACGACCTTCCCTCCAGTCCTGAAAGAGGGCAAGTATGTAGCTACGTCTCAGGTGCTCCTGCCCTCTGTGGCCATCCTCCAAGGTTCCGATGACTTCCTCACATGCAATGTCAAGCACCCCAAGGGCAACATTAAGGTGCCCGTGCCCATCTCAGGTGAGAGCGGGCCCTCCTCCCTTTGGCCGGTGGGGTGGGAGGGGGAGGGGCTGTCAGATGGGCTGACATCGTGTCCTCCTCACGGCAGTGCCTCCAGAGCTGCCCCCCAACGTGACTGTCTTCATCCCACCCCGTGACGCCTTCTCTGACAACAACCAGCGCACGTCCCAGCTCCTCTGTCAGGCAACAGGCTTCAGCCCCAAGGAGATCTCTGTGTCCTGGCTTCGTGATGGAAAGCCCATCGAGTCTGGCTTCAACCCAGGCAAAGTGGAGGCCGAGAACAACGGGCCTGGGCCCGTGACTTTCAGGGTCCTCAGCACACTGACCGTCACCGAGAATGACTGGCTCAGCCAAAGCATGTTCACCTGCAACGTGAAGCACAACGGGCTGACCTTCAAGAAGAATGTGTCCTCCACATGCATCCTCAGTGAGTGGTCCTGGCCCCTAGTACGGGCCCTCACGATAGGGACCCCTCACATCTCACATACATAGGTGTCCACTCAGGGCAGCCACTCCTGAGCCTTGGCTTCCTGGAGTGGCCAAGGGCAGGGAGGGGGCTGCTTGTCAGATGGGGGTACCCAGCATCCCCTCCAAGGGGTCCTGGGGGCTCAGGAAAGCCTGTTGAAGTCAGCTCCTGTTCTCTGGGGAAAACCTCCCCCTCCACCCAAATGCACATCCAGCCAGTCACTGACACAAACCCTCTCCCCATCCAGACCCACAAGCCAGCATCAGAATCTTCACCATCCCCCCGACCTTCGCTGGCATCTTCCAAACCAAGTCGGCCAAGCTGTCCTGCAGAGTCATAGACCTGACCACCCGCGACAGCCTGAACATCTCCTGGACCCGCCAGAGCGGCGAGTTTCTGCCCACGACCACCGCCTTCCAGAGCAACCCCAACAACACCTTCAGTGCCACGGGGGAGGCCACCGTCTGTGCGGAGGACTGGGAGTCAGGGGAGGACTTCACGTGCACGGTGACCCACACGGACCTGCCCTCACCACTGAGGAAGACCATCTCCAAGCCCAAGGGTAGGGCCCGTTCCTCCTCTGCCCCAGGACGCCCCCACAGCCTCTGCCCACGGCCCCCCGCCTAGGCTCACCGCTGCCTTTCCTCCCACAGGGGTCAACAAGCAGCCGCCGTCTGTGTACGTCCTGCCGCCCAGCCGGGAGCAGCTGAGCCTCCGGGAGTCAGCCACTGTCACCTGCCTGGTGAAGGGCTTCGCGCCTGCAGACGTGTTCGTGCAGTGGCTGCAGAAGGGGCAGCCCATGTCCTCCGACAGCTACGTGACCAGTGACCCGAAGCCCGAGCCCCAGAACCCCGACCTCTACTTTGTCCACAGCACTCTGACTGTGAGTGAGGAGGAGTGGAGCTCGGGCGAGACCTACACCTGTGTTGTGGGCCACGAGGCCCTGCCGCACATGGTGACGGAGAGGAGCGTGGACAAGGCCACCGGTAAACCCACCCTGTACAACGTGTCCCTGGTCTTGTCTGACACGGCCACCACCTGCTACTGACCTGTGGGCCGCCCCCATTCTGGGCGGATCCCAGAGCCCCGGGGGACCCATCGCTGTGTGTGCATGTGTGCAAACTAACCGTGTCAACGGGGTGAGATGTGGCATTTTATCAAAATTAGAAATAAAAACATCCATTCAAAAGATGCTCGTCCTGAGTAAGCGATGCTCTCACCTGCCGGAGCCACGGCTGTGCTGTCCTCGCCCCCAGAGCAACCTCCCCCACCGCCCTCCCCCACCCAGCCTCTGCAAGTCCATGTGCTCCTCTAGCTGCTCCCATGGCCACCTGGGTGTGCAGCACAAACGTACACACACAGAGACACCTGCATACACGCACACACATGCAGGCTTCTACATGCATGCACATGGGTACTTGCATACACACGCACACACATGCAGACTTCTACATGCATGCACATGGGTACTTGCACACGCACACACATGCACACACATGCAGAATTCTACATGCATGCACATGGGTACTTGCACAGGCACACACACACACATGCAGACTTCTACATGCATGCACATGGGTACTTGCACAAGCACAGGCATGGGCACACACACATGCACACCTGTGCAGGCATGTAAACATGTACACAGAGAAACACACATGGACATGGACACAGGCACACGCTGTACAGGGGCGCACATACACATGCACACACATACCTGGATGTAGACACATGGGGATATGGACAGATACACACGCATATGGACATGCAGGCACCCACACACACAGATGCACACAGAGGTACACACAGTCACAGACATGCTGACATGCACACATGGTTACTCGGTGCCTTGGGCTGGCGCTTCTGGCCTCTCCAGCTGTGTCACTTTCCATAGGGCTTCGTGCCCACCCTCTGCTTGCCCTTCTGTCTCAGCTCGGAGGTGCGTCCATGGGCGGGCCCAGCCTGGACACTGACCACGGCCACGGTTCCCAGGCCCAGAGTCAAGGGAAGCCCCTGACCATGCCCAGGCACTTGAAGGCAGCAGAACCCTGGCACCCACGGGTGAATGGACAGAGCAGGCAGTGCCTGGACATTGGCCCCAAAGCGGGAAGGCTGTTCCCCAAGGCTCCTCCTTGAAGAGGCTGTAGACAGCATGATCTGAGTGGGGAGCCCCTGCAAACACCTGGCCCTGGAAATGGTGGGAAATGAGGACCCAGGATAAAGAGTGAAGGAGAATGGAGCCCAGTGGGCAGACAGGGGCAGGGGCCTGAGTGGGATCTCCTCTCCTGAACAGGCAAAAAGGCAGCACGGCCCCCTTCCGGCTGCCTTCCAGGCCCCCTCTGCGAACCAAGCCCTGGGGCGCCTGAGCTCACTTGTACAGGGGCTGCAGGCCCCATTGAATGTCCTCAGCCTGAGCACCCCAATGTCAGCCCCCCTGGAGCCTCAGGACTCTGTCTGAGGACCTCTGAGGACCTCAGGACCCCTCTGCCCCAGAGTCCTGGGAGGGCAGACAAGCCAGCCAGGGCCCCACATGTGCTGTCCACTCCCAGAAGGAGAGACAGCGAGCGGGAGTCTCGCTAGGAAGTGAAAAGGCCCCCTTGGTCCCAGACATCTGCCAGCTCCCCACTGCTGGCCCTCACTGGCCTCGGTGGCCAGGGCCCCACTGGCCCCACAGCGCAGCTGGCAAGGGGGGGGCTGCTCCCTGCCTCTCAGACCAAGGTGGCCTCAGCTGTACCACCAGCTTCCGCAGGAGAGTTCAGGACGCTGTGAACCACTCCTCCGGGGTCCCGGCCTCTGGCCCCAGCCCAGGCCGCACCCTCACATCTGTGCTTCCCTGTCGCACTCTCTGCCACCCCAGGGCTCCTAGACAAGGTGCTCAGGGCCACCGGGCTACCACCCTGCTCTGCTTTGGTCACATGCTGCCTCTACCTGGCCCCTGATTTGGGCTGTCAAGGCCCAGCTAACGCTTGGCTGAGACCCTCTTCCCAATGAAGCCCAGGAGCCCCCAGCCCCACAAGGTGGGGGGAGGAGGCCACAGGGCCAGGAGGCCATGGACACCCTCTCCTGTCCCACCACCATGTCGGATGCGACACAGGGCCCAGGGTGGTTCGGGGCCGGGCTGTGCTGGTGCCGTGGCCTGACCCCTCTGTGCTGTGTCCCCTGCAGAGGGGGAGGTGAGCGCCGAGGAGGAGGGCTTCGAGAATCTGAACACCATGGCCTCCACCTTCATCGTCCTCTTCCTGCTCAGCGTCTTCTACAGCACCACGGTCACCCTCTTCAAGGTAGTGGCAGGCCTGGGGGGGTGGGGCACAGACGGCCTCAGGCCGAGCCTGGCCCACCGTCCTCTGGGCGCTGGGAAACAGCTCATGCGTCTGTCGTCCGCAGGTGAAATGACTCCCCAGCTAAGAACTTCAGAGACGGAAGATGGGACCTGGGGTCACTGCTTTGGGGCCTGTCGACTTGTACTTAAATCCTTCCCACGTCACCCCTCCTGCTTGCAGCCCAAAGACACAGGCTTCTGGAGACCAGGCCACATGCCGTGGATGCGTGCCATGGACACAGCACCGTTCTGCAGTGTATATGCATGTTGCCTTGAAATAAACGTGTATATTTTATCTTGTGAAACTGCTTGCTCGTGACGTTTCTTTATCCCGAACTGCACCCGTGTGTGCTGTGTGCATCCAGGGGCGGCCCTCCCTCATTGGGACATGCGTGTGGGAAAGGCGGGGGGGGTGTGTGTGTGTCTGTCTGCACAACGCCTGCTGGGGGACATGCCTGGAGAGGGCACTCCGCCGGGGCCCAGGGTCTCGGGCCCGTCCAGTCTGCTGAAGGACGGCAGCCCAGCTGGAGAGGGTCCCAATCACGTCAGGAACCGGGAACCAGGCTGGGGCCACCGGGGTTTGTGTGTGACCAGCAGGGCGCCCCGCCTACAAGTCCCTGTCCCGAGGGCGTGTCCTACCCGCTGTGGTGTCTGTGGCCAGCGGATGGGAACAGAAGTTCCTGGTGAGCCGGTCGGGAGAGGCCCTGGCAGGGGGACGCAGAGGCACGCTCCCATCACCGCAGAAAAGTGCAGGCCACAGCAGACGTGGGTGCGGGCCCTATGTGGGAGGCTGGCCCAGCCACGGGGCAGAGGGCCAGGGCAGCCACAGACCACGGGGCAGCGACAGCGAGGGCCCAGGTGGAGGCTGGACCTTTCCTGGGTAACCACGTGGCCACTCCCGGCTCTTGCTGAGTATTTGATTGGACCACACATGTGATTCCTTAGTGAAAAGAGGCCCGGCCAGACCCTGGGCCCCCGAGTCCAGATGAGCAGAGACGCTCCCAAAGCTTCTAGTTCTGGCTCCTCTCCACCAGCTCCCTGCCTTCCTCTCCCTCTCCCTCCTCCAATGTCCACTGGGAGCCACCAGCAAATGCCCAGCCCCTCCTCTGGCACTTGGCTTAGAAACTTCCTAAGCCATGTGTCTACACAGTGTGCGTCAGGGCACGGAGGCCCTCCAGCTCTCCCTTCCTTTCCGAGCCCTCACCAGAATCGCCTTTAACATCCAAATTTCTACCAACAGTCTTCAAGGCAGTCTGGCTTTTTCTGACGTGCACCTCAGAACCCCAGCCTCCAGTTCTGACGCTGCATCTGTCCCTCTGTGCGTCGGCTCTGTCACACCCCACTTCTGGCACCACAGTGTGCGTGCCCCCTTCTCCTGTGGCGGCAGATGCAGGGGGAGCTGGATGCTGACCGTGTCAGTTCTGAGGGCACGTTCCCTCCGTGCCCCCGCCCAGGCCTCTGTCTGCTGTGACCCATCCTTGGTCTTCCCTCCAATCCCGCCTTCACCCTCACACAGAGCACCTCCTGTGGGCATCCATGTCCCCTCTTGTAAGGACAGTCATATTGCATTTGGAGCCCACCCTCCGGCAGTATGACCTCATGACTTCACCTACTGTGACCTTGTCTCCCCAACAAGGTCACGTTCTGAGGCACTGGGGGTAGGTCATGATACAGCCCACAGACCTGCGTTCAGGGCCCTAGGGGATGATGGAGAGGCTATGTGGGCAGCTCTGTGCAGCAGGGGCCTCTGGGACATGGATGGGAGAAGGCAGGGGCAGGGTGGCCAGGTACTTGCAGAGCAGAGGTGGCTCCTGCCCCCAGGGGACCTGTGGAGAGGGGGATTGGCACCCCCCACCCAGACAACCTCAATCCAGGCTGAAGAATGGCATGTCTGGCCCTGTCTGAGCAACGGCAGCATGGTGCCCAGGGGGATGTGGGACGAGGCCGGAGCCAGGAGGAAAGGGCCCACAGACTAAGGCACAGCAGTGCCCTCAGGGACACAGGCAGGGCCCCCACACTTGCTCAGCTGCCCTGGGCCATCCAGGTGCCCAGGGAGAGGACAAGGGACTGGAGACAGCCTAGCTGGGGTCCCTCGTTGGGGGACCTGCAGCCCATAGGGCCTGGTGTGCAGCACGGCCTGTCCACAGGAGGTGGACACAAGGTCAGGGGTGGGGGTGCCTGAGCCACGCACTCCTCAAGGAACCACACAGAAGTCTGGCCACATGGCCCCTCTGCAGGCAAATGGCACCCATGCCGTGGTGGCAGGGGCCAGCTGCTGGAGGCCTGGGTGTGGGGACACATGGCCGCAGGCCCATCACGGAGGGTGTGCTTGAACTGGAGTCTGGGCTACACCAGCCCAAGTGTTGACTCAGCCTCAGGCTCTGCAGTGGGAGCACCTGCCACTCAGCAGCTCTGCCCGGCCACACTCCAACCCCGCAGCCTCGGGAGCCCCCAGCCCCAGAAACCCTGTGTCTGTCTTCCAGGCTCCGGAGAGCTGCACATGTTCCCCTGGTTCTCAGGGTGTCAAGCCCCGAGGCGACCCCATAGGCCTGGCCTGCTTGGCAAGTGGATACTACCTAGAGTCAGTGTAGTGACCTCAATTTCGGGGGAGCAGGACCAGACCAAAAACACGAACCCCCCCACGCTGAAGGCACGAGGCATTGAGCTGTACTTCTGACCACCCAGTGGAGGCCAGGCCCCAGCAGTGCAGCACCGCCAGCGGCAAGCTGCGCAGCCCTTCCAGTGGCCGGGTGGGCGGCCCCAGGACCGCGAAGGAGAGCCCTGCAGGGCCTCCCACGTCTTCTACCAGAGCCTGGCCCCCAGGCCCTGACACGGTGCCCGTCTGGCCCTCTCATCACCCCACCCCGCCCGTCCTGCGGACCCTGCCCCCCGGGGGCAGAAGAAAGGCTGAGGCTGAGCCTACGGCCTCCCAAGCTTCAGGCCCCACCTCTGCGCCACACAACCAGCTCATCCCTCTCTCGCCACTTCCAGGGTCTGCCGTCCACCATGCGGCCCTGACACCTCAGTGCACACGTGCTCTGACACGCTCCTGCCGTGTTGCTCTGATTTCGGCATCTTGGGAAACTGCCGACTCTTGGCCCATCCCTGTCAGAGGACACCACGGTGCCCAGCACTGCCATGGTCTCAGGCGAGGAGCCCCCATTCCAGCATACCCCCTCCTGCCTTCCCATCTCTTAGGCTGCCTCCTTCAGGCAGCCTCCATGACTTCTCCTGTATGTCTTCAAGTCAGGAAGAACAGGCACTGAGCTGACATCTACCAAGCACCTGCTCTGTGCCAAGCCCTGTGCTTAGCACCAGCAGATGCCGCCTTGGGCCCCTAGTGAACAGAAGACCACCCAAGACACCCTGCAAGAGCACAGCAGACAAAGGCAGGCCCACAGGCCAGGACTGGAACTCAGCAGACCATGAGGTGGTAATCGGGCCTCACGTGAGGATGTTACCAAAGTGGCCAGGAGTGACACTTGCAGAATTGTAGCATGTCCCCCTAAGGTTCAGGAGCCGTGACCTGGGGCCCATGACCTCCCTGCGGCAGGAGCTGCCCTCCCCTCCTGCCCGCACTGGCTCCCAGCTGCATCCATCTCTGGAGGACAGTCTGGCGCTCACTCCTCTGCCACGTTAGAAGAAGCAGCTGGACAGACAGAGAACCTCTCCCCACGGGTGGCTCCCACTCAGGCCCGAGCCACGACATCCCCATCTCCAAACATGGCCAGGACCCTGGCTCCGCATAGGGGGAGTGATCTGGAGAGATGAGTCTCCCGGGTGAGGATGCAGAGTACTCACTCCTTACTCGGTACTTACAGTACTTACACGGTACTCACTCCTTACTCCCCATGCACCCACAGCCAGTGCTGCACAAAGCCTGCTTCCTACAAGCTGGGATCAGTCTTTGCAGCCTGAGAGGAATGGGGACGCGGGAGAGAGTGGAGGGACAGAAGAGCCTGTAGATTTGCTATCTGACCCTTTACAGCAGGCTTCTGGGACTGGTAACACCGGCCATTGTCGACACAAGTGTAGAAGTGACAGTGGTGTGGTGCCTGATGGGCAGTGGCGGTGTGGGCAGGTCTCAGGACTGCAGAGGACAGGAAGGCTGAGGGGCTCAGGGAGGCCACAGGCCCAACCACACGTGCATCGCTCAGCCCATCTCATCCCCGACTTCCTTCCACAGTGCCTTCCACCAGCAGCACCAGACGCAAGGAGAGTGGACACCAGCCTCAGAGGTCGGTGCCCTGGGGCACAGAGCGTGGAAGAAGGGGAAGACCAGATGGGGAGACAGGGGACAGCCCGGCCCACGAGCAAGCCCCCAGGCCAATTGTGCGAGTCCAGGAGGCAACGAAGGCCGGGTCTGCACCGCGTCTATGCGCCCCGGGGCCCCCCACTGACTGAGGCCGCTGCCTTCTGGCAGAGGGTCAGA
Organism: Hyaena hyaena; assembly: GCF_003009895.1. NCBI lineage: Eukaryota > Metazoa > Chordata > Mammalia > Carnivora > Hyaenidae > Hyaena > Hyaena hyaena. The sequence continues at coordinate 19,405 of NW_024082742.1, read as the reverse complement.
ACCACACGAGCCCTCCCAGCCTCTACCTGCTTCGGCCTGCCCCGCAGGGCCCGTGGGTCCAGGGACAGGCCACCTTTACCTGCCTAGCAGTGGGGGCTGACCTGCCGGAGGCCCGCTTACCCTGGGAGGTGGCCGGGCGCCCCTGCACGAGGGTGCCGATGATGGGCCCCGAGGAGCACGCCGATGGTGCCAGAGCCAGAGCAGCCGCTTGGACCTGCCTGTGTCATCCTGGGCCTCTGGGGCCGACGTCACCTGCACCCTGAGCGCCTCGGGCGCGCCCACCCTCGTTCCGTCCATGGCCCCCACGGAACACGATGAGGCCCCTCCCGGGCCCAGGAGACAGGGCAGCTGGGGCCCCGCACACGCATCCCCAGCCGGGCACAGACGCCCCCTATCCAGGACCCAGGCCGCCCAGGTTCCCCCTAGGCCTCCGGGGGCCCGAGCACGGCCCGGCCTCTCCCGCAGCTGCCTCTGCGCCCGTCAGCCTCACCGTCCACGTCCTGACTGCGTCCAGAGCGGCCTCCTGGCTCCTGGGCAGGGTGTCTGGCTTCTCGCCCCCAGACGTGCTCCTCACCTGGCTGAAGGAGAGGTCCAGGTGGACCCTGGTCTGTTAGCCACCGCGCCCCCCGTGGCTGAGCCTGGGAACAGCACCCTCGAGGCCTGGAGTGTCCTGCATGTCCTCACGGCCCAGGCCCCTCGCCTGGACAGCTACACACGTGTGGCCGGGCGTGAGGCCTCCCGGAGGCTGCTCAACGCCAGCAGGAGCCCGGATGTGGCCAGTGAGTCACACGTGGGCACGGGGCCGGCGCTGGGGGGCAGCCCCCGAGGACCTGAAGGGCTGGGTCCTGGGGCCGCAGCCACGGGTCTAGGCCACCCAGCCTGCTCGGTGTCTGCAGTGCACACATTTCCCCACACCCAGGGTTTGGATGCCCTGACACCTGTCCCGCCGGAGCCTGTCCTCAAGTCCACAGACCACGTGCTGGACTAGGAGGGGGGAGGAGGGTGTCACCCTCGCCAGCCCCCAAGGAGCAGGCATTTCCCACCCAGACCTGCCCCATCGCTGGGCTCAGAGCAGGGGCCTCCCCTGGGGAGCGTGGTCATCTCAGACATGGACACGACCCCCCAAGGACATCTGAGCGTCCCCAAGCCCCAGGACTCCCACTGGCCTGGGGGAACAGTCAGCACCTCGGAAGCCAGGTGCACCCAGAAGGGGGAGCTGGGCTCGGGTGCCCAGAGAATGTGACCCGCACGTGCCCACGGCAGGTCCTGACTGCAGGCCACCTGCAGCGCAGAGGGGACAGAGGTCCAACAGGCTGGGGCTCACACTGGAGGCCCAGGGCTCCCTCTCCCCTCCGAGGGCCCCTGTCAGGCCCCCTCGCCCCCTCATCAGGCAAGACCCTGGAGGGACACAGGTGGACACCTGAGACCAAGCAGGTAGCAGGGCAGCCCCCCACCCCCTGACCCTGCTGCTCAAGCATAGACGGGTGGCCCTAGGAGTGGGGTAGAGTCAGATGCCGTGTGGAGGCCATGCCAGCAGTGTGGGGGGCACACAGGAAGGCTGTGCCCGCCTCCACTGGCTCGGACACCCGGCCGACAGCCCAGACCCCGCCATGGGCAGCCCTGCACAGTGGAGGACATGTCCAGACCACAGCGCTGACCCCGCGGCCTCCTACAGCCAGGCCTGGCAGACCTGGCACCCTGGTGGGCAGCAGCCTGGAGGGTGCCCTGGGGAGCCGGCTGCCCCTCAGCCCCCCGGTCCACCGGCCTGCACCCCGCAGGCCTCCCCCTGACCAGCGCCTGCCCCTGTCCCCACGGAGGCTGGGACTCCGGGGCCTCAGTCCATCTCCACAGCATTGCCCCCTGCCCTCCGGGCACCCCCGGCCCCGGCTCAAGCCGCTCGGGCACGTCTGTCCTGCAGTCACCAGGGCCGCCTCCTGGCCCTGCTCCCCTCGCCTCCCCTGATCCCCTGAGCAGGTGCGGAAGGAGATCCAGCCCCCACTTGAGGCTCTTGAGGGCCGGGTCCACCCTGACCCTCTCCCAATGTCCACTCTCCTACAGCCAGCAAGGGGAGCCCCCGCCCAGGCCCAGACCAGGCCTCTCTGTGCCCTGACGTCACAGGCGAGGCTGGACCAGCCCCTGGACAGACTCAGCCAAGGCTGCAGACTCGTCTGCCATCGTGCACAGGGCCCCGGTGCAGGCTGCCGGTGTGTGTGCACGTGCACACCTGGTCCCCTGAGCACACGCACATGGCCAGCGTCACTATTGTTATAAATAACAGCAATGGACGGAAGGTCCCCCCACTCCAGGCCCCTGTCCCTTCCTCCTGACCTGGTCCTGCTCCTCGGCCTGCACCCCTCACCTCGTGTGGGGACCGTGCAGTGTCCCGACGTCTCTGCCAACTTCCCCCAGCCCTTCCCCCGCCCATCACAGCGGCCTCCCTGCGGGTCTCTCCCTGCCAGCCGTGCCCGCACAGCCCGGGCCTGCTGCCCAGCACCGGGATGTGTGCGCTTCCGAGGCGAGTGTCACAGATAAGGAAGGCAGAGAGGCGAGCGGGGACATGGGACAGCACCACACGCACCTTATAAACCAGCTTTATTTAAAATCACCGAAGCGCTGAGGACTCAGAGGAGCCTCATGGACCTGGCTCCCGGACAGACGACGTTGTTGGCCATGTTACCCCCACCCTGGACACTGGTAGACACGGCCACGTTACCTCCACCCTAGACATGGGTGGACACGGCCACATACTCCCACCCTGGACACCAGTGGACACGACCACGTTACCCCCACCCTGGACACCGGTGGACATGGCCACATTACCCCCACCCTGGATGTGGGTGTACACGGTCACATTACCCCCACCCTGGACACGGGTAAACACAGCCACATACTCCCACCCTGGACACCGGTGGACACGGCCACGTTACCTCCACCCTGAACACCGGTGGACATGGCCATGTTACCCCCACCTGGACACTGGTAGACATGGCCACGTTACCCCCTCCTGGACTGGGTTAATTGGCCATGTTACCCCCACCTGGACACCGGTGGACTCGGCCACGTTACCCCCACCTGGACACCGGTGGACAGAGATATGGGCATCCAGGGAGGAGAGGGGCCTGAGGGAATCAGTCAAGGCTTTAATATCCAAATGGGCTGACACGAGGAATGAAAATAGGGATGAGCCCCAGTTGCACACCCTCCTCCACTGATTGCCCGACACAGGGTCTTTGCTCAGACCTGGGACAGATCTCCAGTCCTGCATGGTGCTTGGGCCCCAAAGCCCCAGTGGAGGGAGGGGCCTGACCCCACCCCAGACATTGGAGTAGAAGCCAACTGTCCTGCCACCCCGCCAGCTTGGGTCCCGACTAGACAGGCTAGATGCGCCCTCACCCCCACCCCGTGGAAAGTGCTATGTATACCCCACTTCCCCAGTGTAGCTGTTTGTTCACAATGTCCAGCGTGCAATCAAACATGAAAAGAAGTGCAAAGAAGCAAAACATGCTTCAGCCATAATCATGATAAGAAGCAGCAGAGTTAGATCCACAGGAGATCCAGATTCTGTCATTAAAAGCAGCTCCGATTGTGTCCAGAGCTCATCACAGCGATTCCCACTCCATGCCCAACAGACACAGGCAGACTGTGGCCCACGTTCGCAGCCCTCTTCCTCCTCACTCTGCTCTACAGCGGCTTCATCACCTTTATCAAAATATCCTGTGTGCAGGGTTGGAGGAGGCAATGCCCTGCCCGGGGGGGGATGCTGGAGCCACCCTGGGAGCCTGGTGGCAGCTGGAGGGATACGTGGCCGCCGTGGGCCATGGACCTGGGTCCGGGGCCTATCAGACATCAGAGGCCCTTCCCTGCTGCCACAGCCCTCCGGCCGTGAAGCAGGTACGTTGCATCTGCTCACAAGTCCACGGGGGCCTGGCCCCCATCTTCTGGAGACCCCGCCTTTCACATCCCCGTCTGCACCCCTCCGGCCACCACCCCCTTCCTGACCCTGGGCTCTTGCTACAGGTGAAGCAGCCCCGGAGAGCCGATGTCCTGCAGCTGCAGAGAAGAGGGGCTCAGACTCGGGCCTATGGGGGCGCTCGGCCCCTCTTCTCTCGGCCCCCTGCTCACCTCTGTCCACCTGTGTCCTGAGCTCGGCCGCCACACCAGCCCACGCCTCCCGGAGCCAGCGGCCCTGACTGTGGCCCGTTGCCTTTCCAGCTGCCAGCCGGCCCATAAACAGCCTTGCTCACATGCCCTGCCTCTTGTCTCCCCCCCCCGGTCAGCCCTGTGGATCCGGGCTGAGCGCAGGCGTTCCAGAGTCCCAGCGGGACTGGGGTGCCGCAGCGGCAGGTGGGTCGGGGGGCTGCCCCGTGGGGAAGCCGGTGGAAGGAGAGGGGCTGCTCTGCACACTCACAGATACACACATGTGCACACACACACACGGCAAGCCCCGGGCTCGTGCTTGCACGCACATAGTACACGTGCTGGTCTGCAGACTGTGTGTGCTCACATGCGTGTACACACACGTGCCCATGCACCACACAGGCTCACACGCACCACTAAGAGATGGGGGGAGTGGGCTCAGCCCGCACACGGAGCTCGTTCTGTGAGAGCCTGGCCCCGCAGCCTCCTGGGTCCGGTCCCTCCAGTGCAGCAGACGGAGGCAGTAAGGCAGCCGTGCCTGAAGGGGCCTCCGGGAGACCCTGAGGCCGCCCAGTGCACACTCGCCCTTGGAAGCGCAGGGTCCCCGGCTGCAGGAGAGGAAGTGGTCACAGGGGACAGGCGAGCACAGTGGACGTCACCCATGGGCCAGGGGCAAGAGTGAGGAAAGCCGCCACCAAGCCCCGCCCGTCCACAACGACGGCCTCCCGTGGGTCCTCGGTGCCACAGCGCTGGTGTCTCCCTTCTCCCGCCTCCTCCATCTTCACCTCCCTCATCCGTCCTCGGCTTCAGCTCGCGCCTCATCCCTGTGTGTGTCCAGTGGAGGCCAACCCACAGCTGACACTCGACGTGCCTTGACTGGCCCTGGGGCCATGGTCAGACGACCCCTGTGGCCTCTGCATGTGACCTCCAGGGCAAAGGCACTTTGCAGAGGCATCAAAGTCAGGGTTCGAGAAGAGGGGTGGTCCCAGCCAATGGGATTCAGTGTTGTCATAGAGCCACAGGACAAGGCAGTGGGGCATAGAGCAAGGTGACCACTGAGGCCACGAGCCTAGGTTACTGCTCCTGGAACAGGGACGTCAAGGGTCAAGCTGTGTCCTAGAGCCCGCCCTGCCCACCCGTGGCCCAGGGTCTGGAGGCAGACTTCTGGGCTCTGGACCCTGGGGAAACAAGGTCTGTGGGAGTCTCTGTGGCAGCCACAGGAAACTCAGACCCATTGTCCCTGTGTTGTCACCGCCTCATCTGGCCAAGGGAGCCCACCCATTCAGGGGTTCAGGCTAAACTCTGAGAATGGATCCCCGTCTCTCCCTGCACTCACCTGCTGCCCCAGCCCTGCAGCACCCACTCAGGAGGATGCCCACGGTCGTGCACTGGGGGTCACCCTGCCCACCTTGCCCTTGGCTGTCTCTCAGAGACCCTGTGTCCAGAGCTCACATGAGGCTTCAGTCTCCCCACAGTCAGTCTGCACATGGGTCCTGCAGTGGCCACACCCCTGTCTGTGCCCCTCCCCCACGGTATTTTCTTCTCTGTCCCTTCTGGCACATTCTAAGGCACCCTTTCTCATTATATTGGTTGGTTATTTCTTTCCCGTCACCCAGAAAGTTAATGCCAAGAGCACAGTGTTTTCTGTGGCTCCCTGCTCACCCCCAACACACAGAGCAGAGCCCAGCACCCGGCTGGTGCTCAGCAAACACTTGCTCAGTGAAGGAACATCCCTAAGTCCCAAGAGCTCTTTGGTCCCCCTGACACTTCCTCCTGCACACGGCACAGATTTACAAATACACTACGGTTCCTGTGTTCCCAGTTACCTCCTTCGGAAGTCTACCCTCCCCGAGGCTGCCATCTTGGTAAATGACCAACTGTCTTCCCACACACTCCACACGATGCCACCCCCTGCCCAGAGCTCCCTGTTGTCTAGCCTGCCTCCAGGCCTGCCCCTCCCCAACCCACAGCCAGTGTGGTCCCCTGAAGATCTGTGACCCATAGCCCTGGCTCAAACCCATCGAAGGGCTGCTTTTACATCAGGAAGAAAATCAGGACTCTTTCCGCCTACCCAGCTGGCCCCACCAGGCCTCCCCAGCACCAGCCGCCTCACAGCCATCCAGGCCTGCTCCACTGACTTCACGCCCAAAACCATCCGCCTGCCCCCGGGCCTGGCTTCCTTCCAGCCCTGCCTCCAAACCCCAGGGGAGCAAGGACGGCACACACCCAGCATACACAGCAGCTGAAGGAATGAATGAATGAGGACACAAACGAATGAATGGTCCAGCAGACTGAAAGGAGGGCATGCACTTGGGCCTTCAGACCTCAGCCACATCCTCCCGCCCAGCCTCACCCAGAGACACCGCTGTGTGGCCACAGCTGTCTCCCAAAGAAGCTGCCCCTGGCTCTGTGCTCTGCCCTTGGACTCACACCCTGGAGACCCCTCCGCAGGCCCGGGAAGAAGGGGAGAGGGCCGGGCACCGAACCCCTGAGCTTGGTGGGTGCCTGTTTGGGCCCAGGAGGTCCATATTTGAGCTTCTTTCTGTCTAGGAAACGTACTTATGAAATGTCCTAATGTACACGATGTGGATCCAGCACACCTGCCTAGCGCCAGAGCTCCATTTGTGGAAAGCGCACGTGAACCCAGGCCCTCCTGGCCAGGCAAGTTGTGCAGGTTGTTTCTTCAACAGAAGAATCCCATGGGCCGCTCTCCACCATGACTTCTCCTTTCATCTTACATAAGCACCAACCACCCCTCGTGACGGCCCCCGTGGGGCCCTGCTCAAGCTGTTTCCCCACACACACCGTGTTTGTGGCCTTGCCCGGCATTGTGGCCACAGCCCTAACTCAGTGCCCTGCAGGCTGAGGGCCGCTTCCTGCATGCTGCATGGCTCACCGCAGCCCTGCGGTCTTGCCTGCCTGGGCGCAGCCCGCTCTGGGCAGAAACATCTGTTTCCAGTCGTGCTGGTAAACAGGACACATGTGTCCTCCCACACCTAAATCATGGTTTGACAAGCCTGAGGCCACAGCACAAACCCGCCGCCCAGCCACTGCCCATGCAGACCCCACGCCCGACCCGACCCCGTGTCTTGCTGTTTGAGGGGAAGGGCTGAGCCAGCCCTACCCCCAGGCCTTGTGGACTGAGACCGCCCAGCGCCTGGGCTGAAACCAGATGCCTGTGCTCTCCGGCCAAGACCCTGATGTCCATTCCCAGCCCACGGCCAGGCCCCTGGTCACTGAGGTTATTCTGGAAGACAAGTGACCAGGAGAAGACCCCTTCAGTGCAAAGAGATGGGACCCTGCCCCCGACGGCACGGCTGGCATTACTGACAGACATGAGTCTACAATCGGACTGGAGGAAATTATGGGGAAGCATTTACATCCTCTTGAGGTGAATATGTGCTTTCTCAGAATGACAGCAAGGCCAGGAACTTTAAAAAGTGAGACCGACAGATTTGCCTGCAGAGCAAAGATGAACAAGTATTAAGTATTAAATCCCCATAAACAATGAAAAAAGCTCCCGAAAACAGAGGCCAGAGCATCTAACATCAAAAAGAGTCTGTGTTGCTCAGAGTTATTCAGGGAATAAACAATGATGCGTGAAGAGCAGATGAAGATAGATAGATGATTGACAGATGATTGAATGATAGGTGTCTGTATGAGAGATGGTGGGAATATCTGCCAATCGTATTTTTAAAGTATATAACCGTATAAGGGGGGTATTTTCAGGATCAGAGCACATGATTGTGAAGGCTCAGTGAGCCCAAAATCTATAAAACCCACGACCAGCCTGGAGATGCACAGAGGACGCTGCAGGCCATCCCGGAAGGCCGTCTGGAGGTGGGACTCCCTGTTCCTCGTGGGACCCCAGCCTGTTTTCTCAAAGCTTTTGACAAGACCCACCCTCACATGGAGGCAATCTGCTTTACCGGATGGCTGTAGATCTAGACGTTAATCACATCTTTAAAATACCTTCTCTCTCTGGACTAGTGTTTGACCAAATGTCTGAGTGCATGGCCTAGTCCCCATCACAGGGTCCAGGCAAACGGACGGTAGAAAACACACTGAGGAGGGGTCTGACCTGCATGCAAACGTTTCCAGCGGAAGGTGGGGAGGGAGGACCGCTTCCTGTCGGCTGGACACACAAATAACCAAGGAAACACACAAAGAATCGAAGAAAAGCCACTTCAGACGAATGACCGCTCACTCAGGCATCGGCTCCTTGTCAACAGCCTGCCGTGCGCCAAGCAGCTGGTACCGTGGAAGGACTCGGGCGCCTGCTCCGTGGCACCACTGTCCTGACGAGAGGCCAACAGCACAGTTAAACACAAGGAAATGTCATATAAAGGACAAGGATCCCAGACACAAACATCCATGGCAGGGGCTATTTGACATGTCCTAGAGGGTGTGACCCTGACCTGCAGGGTCAGCATGGGCGCGGGGGCACACTGCAGGCGGAAGGTGCAGCAGATGAAAGGGTCCTGGGGTAGAAAGGAGCCCTGGGCTTCACTGTGGGTGATGGAAAGCCTGCCGTGCAGAAGTCTCATGGGCAGACGGAGGCAGTGGGGTGGGGCGGTGGCAGCAGAGAGAGGGTTCAGAGCATACACGTCCTAGAGAGCAAGGCCTGATGGGTTGGCTCAGAGGCAGAATGGCACCCACAGGGCCTCCGACTCACAGCACACATGGAATTGCCACTTACCGAGAGTGGGGACTGAGAGCTCCCTTCCCAAGATGCTGGGTTGGAGTTACGATTAGACATCCAACAAGGGGTGCTGGGGCGGGACCCCACAGGAGACCCAGGGCCGCAGTGTTCGGGAAGAGGCCCGAGTCGGGGACTCAAATCTGGAGACGTCGGCACGTGGGTGGCGTTTACCCTCACGGGACTGGTGGGGATTACCGAGGATGGAGTGTGCACAGAGGAGAAGTCCAAGCTGGGAGGCGGGCAGTGCCAGAGGCCAGGAGCAGGGGACTCAGTGGCCGAGGTGGAGAGCAGGGGTCAGAGGGGCACTGGGCAGAGAGGGGGGCGCTCCGGCCGCGTCCAGCATCTGGCCCACAGAGGTCATGCTGCCTTCCCAAGCGCAGGCTCAGAGGCAGGGCGGCTCTGGGCCTGCCCCCAGCGGGCTGGAGAGGGGGGCACAGCCCTGCAGACGAGGCAGCAGGGCCACAAGCAAGGTCACAGACTTCCCAGGATTCCGACCCACACCCCAGGGAGGATCCCTCCTTAAACACACAGCAAACTGGTAGAAACTCACCAGCTGCTGAGCTTGGGTCACAGCTCGGTCCATTTCAAAATGTTCAGGTCCCAGGCAGTGAGCCCCCTGACGACGGGCTAGCGGTGCACACATCTCACGTCTCCTCAGCAAAGGAACCGCAGCCTTACAAATTTGGAAAGGAGAAAACGCTGAGTTAACCAAGAGTCCAAATGTAAAAGCTGGGAAAGCAACCAAACAAATAACTATAGGAGACTCCTGACCGCGGAGGGAGAGTGACGGCTACCCGCAGCTGCAGGAGGGGACACTCGCGTCATCTTCAGGGGCCACAATGAGGCCGTTGGCGGATGGCACGGCAGGGACAACGCCAGCAGACAGCATGTGACATTGTCCTCAGCGCTGAGAGGGAGCTGTGCCAGACACCGTCTTCCAAAAGTACAGACGTAACGTCTTCCCTCTTCAGGCTTTAGTTTGGGGGCGGCTCTAAATGGGGCACCCAATGCCACACCCTCTTGACTCTGGAAGCTGGGCGTCTGAAGTCAAGGTGTGGCAGGGCCTGCCCCCCACGCGCTTCTAGGGGAGGATCCCACCTCCTCCAGCTTCACATGGGTGCCAGAGACACAGCATCTGTGGCTTTAGGAGCGTCAGGCTGATCTCTGCTCCATCGTCACGTGGCATTCACCTGTGTCTCTGTGTCTCTGTACCTAAATGTCCCTCTTCTTATAAAGACAGGAGTTGTCTTGGATTTAGAGCCAACCACTCAAAAATGGCCTCATCATAACTGATCACTTGGATGAGGAGCCCACTTCCAAATGTGGTCACATTCACAGGCTCTGGGTGGACGTGACTTTGAGGAGAGGCACTATTCCACCCAGTATCCTTTCCTGAGGATTTCGTCCCTGAAGCTGTCGGGTAGGCAGCTCAAGGTGGACATCTGTGTGGTGACAGAGGGGACATGCAGAGGTCCAGCGTGGAGTCCGAGCCCAGAGCCCCATACACGGTGGGGTGGCCCAACTGGGAAGAGAGGCCTGAAGCTGGATCTAGAGGTCCCAACGGCGTGCGCTGGGCCTCTGGGTCTGAGATGAGATAGGAGGGTACCGTGTGAGCGGGGAAGGGGGCAGAGAAGAGAGGCTAGTGTGCTCCGGTGGGTGATAAAGTAAGCAACAGGCCGAGAAAAAGGGAAGAGAGGTGGGACCCACAGTGACCAGGAGCCGAAGAACTAGACGGGTCTGAATTCATGGCTTCCAACTACAATAATGGACTGAATAATGGCCGAAGCTTTCCAAACGTGATGAGATCTGTGAACCTGTACACCTGGAACTGCAATAGGATAAACTCAAATATTAATGGGCTAAATGCTCTATGCTAATGTCAAAGAATTGGGGGAAATATGTCTATATATAATGTGGTTTTATGCTTAATGTTTTAATATAGAATAGTCAACTGGTTAAGCTAACTCGGTGAAGTTTACAAAAGACATTCTGTGCAAATATTAACCCAAGGAAAGCTGTTGTGGCCATATTAATCCAAATAAAATAGACTTTAAGGCAAAAGGCATTGCTGGAGATAAAAAGGGTTGATGCAGCTTTACATGTACATAAGCCTGGACCACAGATTTAAAAAGATAAATCAAGGTGGGAGTGCAAACTGGTGCAGCTTCTCTGGAGAACGCTGTGGAGGTTCCTCAAAAGACTAAAAATAGAACTGCCCTACGACCCAGCAACTGCACTACTAGGTACTTATCCAAGGGATACAGGTGTGTTGTTTCGAAGGGGCACATGTACCCCAATGTGTATAGCGGCCTTATCGACAATAGCCAAAGTATGAAAAGAGCCCAAATGTTCATCGACGGATGGATGGGTAAAGAAGATGTGGTATATATGCAATGGAGCATTACTCAGTGATCAAAAAGAATGAAATCTTGCCATTTGCAACCATGTGGATGGAACTAGAGGGTATTATGCTAAGTGAAATTAGTCAGTCAGAGAAAGACAAATATCATCACTCATATGAGGAATTTAAGATACGAAACAGATAAACATATAGGAAGGGAAGCAAAACTAATATAAAAACAGGGAGGGGGCAAAACATAAGAGACTTAAATACAGAGAACAAACTGAGAGTTGCTGGAGGGGGTGTGGGGGGGGATGGGCTAAACAGGGAAGCGACATTGAGGAGGACACGTGTTGGGATGAGCACTGTGTGCTACACGTAGGGGATGGGTCACTGGATTCCACTCCTGAAATCACTGTTGCACTATGCCCTAACTAACTGGAATGTAAATTTAAAAATAAATAAGTAAGTTTTTAAACATAAACAAAAAGATAAACCAAACAATGGGCAGACCTGTGGGGAGAATGACACAGACTCAGTCATCACTGGAGATGGTAACATTTACCTCCCAGCAACGTGCACAGCCGGCAGACGCATACTAATAAAGACGTACCTACTGTGAACGCTGTAATCGACCGGCCGAGCTGCTGGGCACACGCAGGCCTTGAGAAGTGTCACGTTCCACGTTGTGAGCCTGCAGAACATTCCCACACTGCCTGTCCTGCGGCCATAAAAAGATCCAACGCGTTCCCAAAGGCCAAGTGCCCTTTGTTGGGTGTGACAGTGACGCGACTGTGCCTTCGTGGTTGTCGTCTCCTCTTTGTGCCTCCCACAGTCTTGGCCAGCACACCCGCGGGACGGGCTCTGGACCTGCTGGGGAGGCCTGCACCTTCTTTTCTGCATGACAGTAGACCCCAACCCAGCTGTGCTCCTCCCAGGTCTGGGGGCCCCACTCTTCACTGTGAGGCCCTCCCCTTCATGGGAGGGTACGTAAGGCTTCTGGAGTTCACCTGCTTGGTAACCCTACCAACCTGACGCTGGCTCCTGCCCCAGTTTTCAGTACTAGTCCTCTGGCTGCAGGACACGGGGCCTCTTGAAATGCTTTCATAGGGGATTTCTCATGCTCAAACTGTTCCATGAAGTGACAGGAAAGGGGACTGACTCACGGAGCCATTTTCTTTCTTTGGTGCTTCAGTTCACTTAACACCAAGCTACTCCACTCATAGTGGAGAAATCCATCTCCCGACCTGGACAAGAGTTGCACTCACAGAATCTGTCTTGATGCACCCATTTGGAACTCTAGAGTCCACTAAAGGCTTGCAACTCCTGAGAGATGTCTCGGGTGGTAAATGTGCTTAACTTTGGTCAATGTTAGCTCTTCAAAGTAGCAGCTACCCACCCCCTATCCCCAGCCCCAGAGCAGACAGCTGTACACACGTTCCTGGAGCATCCTGTATACGGCTTGTGGGAGCCAGGGTGGGCCAAAAGGACCCAGTCCTCCGAATAGCGGGATCTGTCTCTGATTACGGCCTCTAATCAGAGTGCAGACAAAGAAGAGGGAGAAGCCATTGTTGCAAGCCCCCCCTCTTCAGGTGAAATGACTTCCAGGGGATATAAAAGGTTGGCATCTTCTTCTGCCCCCTGTATTTTTCTGTTTTTCACTTTTTGGGAATCCCACATCAAAAGCTAAGACCCTCAAAAGCAAGTGCATACACAGGGAAAATTAGAAAGAGGCCACACATGCCCAAGGAAAGCCTTGGGCTCAGAGGAGACTTAAGACGTTACGTTTACTTCTCAGGCTGACCCTTGGCACAAAGACCCCCATAACAATCAGAAAAACAAAAATAATAAACAATAAACGACAACAGCTTGGGGAAGGAGAAGAATCTGACTTCCAGAGCTACCACATTGAATGCAAATGTCCAGTTTTCAACAAAAAAATCACAAGGCATACAAATAAACAGGAAAATATGGCCCACTTAGAGGCCATGAAAATGAAACTGTTCCTGAAAAAGAATTGGTGGCAGTTTTACCAAAGATTCAAAACTACCATCTTAAAGACACTTGAAGAATTATAGGAAGATGTGGTGGAGAAATTCAAGAAAATGATGTATGAACAAAATGCAAATATCATTAAATAAATAGAAAATCTAAAAAGAAACAAGAAAGAAATTTGGGAGATGAAAAGTACAATAACTGAAATGAAAACTTCACTAGAAAGATTCAAAGCAGATTTTAGCAATGATTCTTTGAGAAGAAACAGTCAATGAACTAGAAGACAGGACAATTGAAATTTTCAAGGCTTAGGAACAGAAAGAAAGAAGATTGAAGAAAGGTAAACAGAGCCTTAGTGACCTGTGGGAGTGAATCAACACACACATTGAGGGAGTCCCAGAAAAAGAAGATAAAAAAAGCAGAGAGACTATGTGAAGAAATAAGGGCTGAAATCTTCTGAAAGTTGATGAAAGACACAAACAGAAACATCCAAAAAGCTCAGCTAACTCCAAGCAAGATGAACTGAAAGAAACTCACACTGAGACACATTATAATCAAATTTCAAAACTCAAAGATAAACAGGGAATCTTGAAAGCAGTGAGAAAGAGGTGACTCATCACACACAAGGGTTTCTCAAAAAAATCTTAAGCAGGATTTTCATCAAAAACCTTGGAGGCCAGAAGGCAGTAGACTGATACACTCAAAGTGCTCAAAGAAGAGTTGGCCAAGAAGCTTTTATCTGGCCAGCCTGTCCTTCAAGAGTGAGGAAGAAGCTAAGACATTCTCAGATAAACAAAAGCTCAGAGGGATCATTGCCACCCGTCCTGCCCGGTGGCAGATGTTCAAGGGCCGCCGACAGAGTGCAATGAAAGCACACTGCACAGTAACTCAAAGCCAAGTGAAGAAATGAAGATCTTCGTAACGGTAAATATGTGGGCAAGGTCTCCATAACAGTAAATGTGTGTGCGATTACAAATGTTACTATTATTGTAACTATGGCTTGTAAACATATTTTAATTAGTCTAAAAGTTAGTGTTATTATAATTTTGGTTTGTATCTCCATGAGCTGTTTCCTACATGATTTAAGAGACTAATGACACCTAAATGATTACAATATCATGTCAATTATATCTCAGTAAAATAGGAAAAAGAAAATATATTCAAAAGAATTATTAGGTTATGTTTGATGTGGTTTTATGGCATCAACAACTGATGAAGGTGGGAGAGATTTGCACATTAGAGAAGTGAAGCTGGTTAAATTCAGATTAGAGTGTTATCACCTTAGGATGTGGAACATGATCCCCTGTAGCCACAACGAATGTAGTTATAGAACATGCGTAAAAGATAATAAGAAAAGAACTTAAATATTTTACTACAAAAAACAAACTAAACACAATAGAAAACAGTAATGCAGGAAATTAGTACCAAAAAAAGGTTTAAGGCATATAAAAACCAAATAGAAAAAAAAAACAGAAGTTCCTCCTCATCAGTAATTACTTTAAATGGAAATGAATTAAACTGTCCAAAATACAGAGATTGGCAGAATGGATAAACAGCAGATGATCCAACTATATCCTTGTTATTTTTCAACAAACTTGCTTTAAACTCACAGACACAAATATATTGAAAGTGAAAAGATTGAAAAAAATTTATGCAGGGGTGCCTGAGTGGCTCAGTCAGTTAAGCATACAACTCTTGATTTCAGTTCAGGTCATGATCTCAGTTTGTGAGATTGAGCCCCGCATCTGGTTCCTTGCTGACAGCATGGAGCCTGTTTGGGATTCTCTCTGTCTCTCTGTCTCTCTGTCTCTCTCCCCCTCTCCCCTCTCAAATCAACTTTTTAAAAATATTTTATGCTCATAATAGCCAGAAGAGAACAGGAGTGGCTGTACTTCTATCAGATAACATAGACTTTAAGTCAAAAAAGTTTGTGAGACAAAGAAAAGCATTATTATCAGTAAAAGATTCAATAAAGCAAGACTAACAATTATGAACATTTAAACACCTAATGACAGATCAACAAAACATATGAAGCAAAACACATGGGATTGAAGGAGAGAAAGACAGGTCTACAATATCGGAGGCATCAAGATCCCACTCCCAACAGTGGACAGAACAACCAGACAGAAGATAAATAAGGAAAAAGGACCTGCACAACACAATAAAACAAGCAGACCTGACACACACACACACACACACACACACACACACACACACAAGCAGAGCACCCCACCCAACAACACACCCTTTCTTCTCAAGTGCACCTGGGCACTCTCCAGGATGGACCGTAGTTAGGACACAGATTAAGTCCCAGTAGATTTTAAGAGATAGATTTCATACAAGGTATATCCTCTGACAATAGTCAATGACAACAGTTAAAGTGAAAAATACATGAATGTTTGTAACTTAAACAACATGCTCTTAAGCAACCAATGGATCAAAGTAGAAATCACAAGGAAAATTAGAACATACTTAGGGATGGGATGCCTGGGTGGTTCGGTCAGTTGAGCAGCTGACTCTTGATCTCAACTCAGGTCTTGACGTCAGGGTCACGAGGTCGAGCCCTGCATTGGGCTCCACACTGGGCGTGAAGCCTTCTTAAAAATAAAAAATAGGGGCGCCTGGGTGGCTTAGTCGGTTAAGCGTCCAACTTTCGCTTAGGTCATGATCTCGCGGTTTGTGGGTTCGAGCCCCGCGTCGGGCTCTGGGCTGACTGCCAGCTCAGAGCCTGGAGCCTGTTTCAGAGTCTGTGTCTCCCTCTCTCTCTGACCCTCCCCTGCTCACGCTGTCTCTCTCTCTCCTAGAAATAAATTTTAAAAAATTAAAAAAAATAAAAATAAAAATAAAAAATAAAAAAGAACATACTTAGGAATGACTGAAATAAAAAACACAATGAAAAGGACCTGAAGAGAATTCTATGAACACCAATATACCAACCAATTGGATAACCTTCATGAAATGGATGAATTCCTAAAAGTTCACAACTTACCAAGACTAAATAATCAAGAAGTTAAAAATCTGAACAGACATATAACTAGTAAGGAAATTGGGTCTGATAATAAAAAAATCCTGACAAAATGATCTTCTGCCATAACTAATTTGTCAATAAACTATTTGTAAAAAAAAAAAAAAAAATCCTGACAAATAAAAGCTCTGGACTTACTGGTTTTGCTAGTGAATTCTACCAAACCTTCAAAGAGGAACAAATACCAATGTCAAACTTTTCCAAAACATTGAAGGGGAAGGAGCACTTCCTAGCTCATCACCCTTATACCAAGTCAAAGACACTAAAGAAAACTACAGACCAATATCCTTTATGAACATGGATGTAAAAATCCTCAACAAAATACTAGCAAGCCAAATCCAGCAATGTATTAAAAGGGTTTTACTCCATGACCAAGTGGGATAGATTCCTGCAATGTAAGGATGATCAATGTTGGGACGCCTGGGTGGCTCAGTCCGTTAAGCTTCTGACTTCAGCTCAGGTTATGATCTCCTTGTCTGTGGGTTTGAGTCCCACATTGGGCTCTGTGCTGACAGCTCAGAGCCTGGAGCCTGCTTCAGGTTCTGTGTCTCCCTCTCTCTCTTCCCCTGCCCTGCTCACACTGTCTCTCTCTCTCTCCCTGTCAGAAATAAATAAAACATTAAAAATGTTTAATTAATAATTCAGTGTAACATACCACATTAATACAACAAAGGGAAGAAAAACACATGGCCATCTCAACTGATACAGAAAAAGCACAGTGCAAAATTCAACACACTTATATAATTTGAAAAACCACTCAACAAACCATGGGGCGCCTGGGTGGCTTAGCCGGTTAAGCGTCCGACTTTCACTTAGGTCATGATCTCGGGGTTCGTGGGTTCGGGCCCCGCGTCGGGCTCTGTGCTGACTGCCAGCTCAGAGCCTGGAGCCTGTTTCAGAGTCTGTGACTCCTTCTCTCTCTGACCCTCCCCTGCTCATGCTGTCTCTCTAAAAAATAAATAAAACATTAAAAAAAAAAAACCAGGGAAACAAGGAAACTACCTCAACATATCAGAAGCCACACATGAAAAATCCACAACAAACATCATACTCAGTGGTAAAAGACTGAAAGTTTTTCCTCTAAAATCAAGAACTAGGAAAGGATGTTCATTTTTACCACTTCTATTCAACACCAGAAGTTCTCACCAGAGAAATTAGGCAAGAAGGAGAAACAAAAATAATACAAACTAGAAAGGAAGAAGTAAAATTCTCTCTGTTCACACAGATGATAAGGTCTTATGAGCAGAAAACCCTATAGATTTCACACACACACGTATACACACATGTACACACACGTACACACACACACAGTTAGAACTTATAAATGGATTCACCAAAGGAGCTGTATAGAAAGTCAGTACACAAAAATCAGTTGCATTTCTATATACTAGCAGTGAACAATGTGAAAAGGAAATTAAGAACATAATTCTATTAGCAATAGCATCAAAAAGAATAAAATACTAGGAATAAACCCAACCAAGGGGGTAGAAGACTTGTACGATGAAGGCTACAAACAATTGCTGAAAGAAGGAAGACACAGAGAAATGGAAGCACACCCTACGTTCACGAATTGGAAGATTTAAGGCTGTAAAGGTGCCAATACTACCCAAAGCGATCTACAGATTTAGTGCAATTTCTATCAAAATCCCAACAACATTTTCCGCGGACATAGAAAAACTCATCAAGGAACCCTGAATAGCCAAAACAATCTTGAAAAATGAGAACAAAGTTTGAGGACTCACACTTCCTGATTTCAAAACTTACTACAAAGCTACAGTAATCAAAACAGTGTGGTACTGGTATGAAGATAAACATATAAACCAGCAGAATAGAGTAGAAAGTCCAGAAATAAGCTCTCACATATGAGGTCAAATAATTTTTGGCAAGGGTGCCAGGAACATTCAATGGGGAAAATAGTTTCAATATTTTCAATCAATGGTTCTGGGAAAACTAGATATACACACACAACAGAATGAAGTCAGAATCTTATCTAACATCATCTACAAAAACTAACTGGAAATGGATCAAAGATGTAAGGGTAAGACCTGAAACTATAAAACTCTGAGAAGAAAACACAGGGAAAAGATTTTGCAATGTCAGAATTTCTTTTTTTTTATAACAAAGCGTATGTATTTATTATTTTTATTATTATTAAGAATAATAACAGAAACACCACAAACCAGAGTTTATATGACTTACAGTTTACCAAGGATTTAAAATAAAATCTCCTTCTTCCCATGCGATAACATGTAAAGCATGTTGACACAGAATGACCTTCTTGCTGATGAAATTTCTTGGATGTGACACCAAAAGCCCAGGCAAGAAAAAAAAAGTGAATTGGACTGCATGAAAATTTAAAGATTTTTAGGCATCAAAGGACACCAGTGACAGTGAAAAGTCAACCCATGGAAGTGAGCAAGCATTTGCCAATCACACATCTGATAAGGGATTAATGTCCAGAATCCAGACATAAATACTGCTGCTTTGCTGTTTTTGCTTTCCAAAAATTACGTAAATTTCTCTTATGACCAACCATAATGTGGGGCCACTCAGGGGAAGAATCCTAAGAAATTTAGTCAGATCTTAGCTGAATTGACATAGACCAAAACCACTACAATCTACTCCCTGTCAACCGAACATGCCTCTTTGAACCACTTTTAATTTCCAAATAAAAGACAAGAACAACATTTCCCTCTACCTACCATAGTGAAATTACCCCACATACAACTTAAAATATGCCAACCCTCTTCCCAAAAGAGGGTACAAAGTCCAGTACATCACTTTAAATGTCTTTGGATGATGTCATCTCTCTTCTTGATAAGTAATGCTCAACTTTGGATATCTTGCAAATTAAATACTGAGATATGGTAAATCACCATTACTGCATCTTATGTTAGATGGGAGGGATATGGGAGGATGGAAAAAAAGAAAAAAATTGATCAATATATATAAATTTCATATCAAAATGTGGACCACCTTAGAATTCCACAGGCCATACTCTGGATGAATCTGAGTATCCTGCTTGGTGCCTGGTACATGGGTTTCAGAAGTGGACACTGCCCATGACCTTAAGACACATGAGACCATGGGATGATGGTCCAGATGTTTTCTTTTTTTTTTTTTTTTTGCTTTTAGAATATGATATTTTTAATTTTTTAATTTTTTTTTTACAAATAGTTTATTGTCAAATTAGTTTCTACATAAC